>NW_027411724.1:0-217810 GCF_047663935.1 Musca autumnalis
ATTACGGGTCACGATATATTGCTCGCATATGTACTTGTGATTGATTTGACAAAGCTGACCCATGTATTTCTTAAGACTTGGATGCTTGTGCATCTATCTTCGAAAGGGAATTCGATATCGTCATATAAATTGCATTGATTCTGTGTCATGGATGCTTCTGCATCTTTCTTCGAGACGGAATTCGATATCGTCATATAAATTGCATGGATTGTGTGTCAAAGTTTGCTTAACAAACGACGTGAGAACCGAGACTGCAGATATTATGGGTCACGACATATATGCTCTCATATGGACATGTGATTGATTTGCAAAGCAGACCCTTGTATTTCTTGAGACATGAATGCTTCTGCATCTATCTTCGAGACGGAATTCGATATCGTCATATAAATTGCATGGATTGTGTGTAAAAGTTTGCTTAACAAACGACGTAAGAAGCGAGACTGCAGATATTATGGGTCACGATATATTTGCTTTCATATGGACTTGTGATTGATTTAACGAAGTTGACCCCTGTATTTCTTGAGACATGGATGCTTCTGCATCTATCTTCGAGACGGAATTCGATATCGTCATATAAATTGCATGGATTCTGTGTCATGGATGCTTCTGCATCTTTCTTCGAGACGGAATTCGATATCGCCATATAAATTGCATGGATTGTGTGTCAAAGTTTGCTTAACAAACGTCGTAAGAAGCGAGACTGCAGATATTATGGGTCACGATATTTTGCTTTCATATGGACATGTGATTGATTTGACAAAGCTGATCCTTGTATTTCTTGAGACATGGAAGCTTCTGCATCTACCTTCAAAACGTAATTCGATATCGTCATATAGATTGTGTCAAAGTTTGCTTAACAAACGACGTAAGAAACGAGACTGTATATATTATGGGTCACGATATATTTGCTCTCATATGGACTTGTGATTGATTTGACAATGCTGACCCATGTATTCCTTAAGACTTGGATGCTTCTGCATCTACCTTCGAAACGGAATTCTATATCGTCATATAAATTGCATGGATTGTGTGTCAAAGTTTGCCTAACAAACGAAGCGAGACTGCAGATATTATGGGTCACGATATATATGCTCTCATATGGACATGTAATTAATTTGACAAAACTGACCCTTGTATTTCTTGAGACATGGATGCTTCTGCATCTATCTTCGAAAGGGAATTCGATATCGTCATATAAATTGCATGGGTTGTGTGTCAACGTTTGCTTAATAAACGACGTAAGAAGCAAGACTGCAGATATTATGGGTCACGATATATATGCTCTCATGTGGACATGTAATTTATTTGACAAAACTGACCCTTGTATATCCTGAGACATGAATGCTTCTGCATCTATCTTCGAAACGGAATTCGATATCGTCATATAAATTGCATGGATTGTGTGTCAAAGTTTGCTTAACAATCGACGTAAGAACCGAGACTGCAGATATTATGGGTCACGATATATTTGCTCTCATATGGAAATGTGATTGATTTGACAAAGCTGACCCATGTATTTCATGAGGATTCTTGTTTATCTATCTTCGAGACGGAATTCGATATCGTCATATAAATTGCATGGAATGTGTGTCAAAGTTTGCTTAGCAAACGACGTATGAAACGAGACTGCAGATATTATGGGTCACGATATATTTGCTCTCATATGGACATGTGATTGATTTGACAAAGCTGACCCTTGTAATTCATGAGACTTGGATGCTTCTGCATCTTTCTTCGAGACGGAATTCAATATCGTCATATAAATTGCATGGATTTTGTGTCAAAGTTTGCTTAACAAACGACGTAAGAAGCGAGACTGCAGATATTATGGGTCACGATATATTTGCTCTCATATGGAAATGTGATTGATTTGACAAAGCTGACCCATGTATTTCATGAGGATTCTTGTTTATCTATCTTCGAGACGGAATTCGATATCGTCATATAAATTGCATGGATTGTGTGTCAAAGTTTGCTTAGCAAACGACGTATGAAACGAGACTGCAGATATTATGGGTCACGATATATTTGCTCTCATATGGACATGTGATTGATTTGACGAAGCTGATCCATGTATTGTTTGAGACTTGGATGCTTCTGCATCTATCTTCGAGACGGAATTCGATATCGTCATATAAATTGCATTGATTGTGTGTCAAAGTTCGCTTAACAAACGATGTAAGTAACGAGACTGCAGATATTGTGCGTCACGATATATTTGCTCTCATATTGATATGTGATTGATTTGACAAAGCTGACCCTTGTAATTCTTGAGACATGGATGCTTCTGCATCTATCTTCGAAAGGGAATTCGATATCGTCATATTAATTGCATGTATTGTGTATAAAAGTTTGCTTAACAAACGACGTAAGAAGACTGTATATATTATGGGTCACGATATATTTGCTCTCATATGGACATGTGATTTATTTGACATATCTGACCCATGTATTTCTTGAGAATAGGGTGCTTCTGCATCTACCTTCAAAACGGAATTCGATATCGTCATATAAATTGCATGGATTGTGTGTCAAAGTTTGCTTAACAAACGACGTGAGAAGCGAGAAGGTCACGATATATTTGCTCTCATATGGACATGTGATTTATTTGACATAGCTGACCCCTTGCATTTCATGAGACTTGGATGCTTCTGCATCTATCTTCGAGACGGAATCCGATATCGTCATATAAATTGCATGGATTGTGTGTCAAAGTTTGCTTAACAAACGTCGTAAGAAGCGAGACTGCAGACATTATGGGTCACGATATATTTGCTCTCATATGGACATGTGATTGATTTGACAAAGCTGACCCTTGTATTTCTTGAGACACGGATGCTTCTGCATCTACCTTCAAAACGTAATTCGATATCGTCATATAGATTGCATGGATTGTTTGTCAAAGTTTGCTTTACAAACGACGTAAGAAACGAGACTGTATATATTACGGGTCACGATATATTGCTCGCATATGGACTTGTGATTGATTTGACAAAGCTGACCCATGTATTTCTTAAGACTTGGATGCTTGTGCATCTATCTTCGAAAGGGAATTCGATATCGTCATATAAATTGCATTGATTGTGTGTCAAAGTTTGCTTAACAAACGACGTAAGAAGCGAGACCACAGATATTATAGGTCACGATATATTTGCTCTCAAATGGACATGTGATTGATTTGACGAAGTTGACCGTTGCATTTCATGAGACTTGGATGCTTCTGCATCTATCTTCGAAACGGAATTCAATATCGTCATAAAAATTGCATGGATTGTGTGTGAAAGTTTGCTTAACAAACGACGTAAGAAGCGAGACTGCAGATATTATGGGTCACGATATATTTGATCTCATATGGACATGTGATTGATTTGACGATGCTGACCCTTGTATTTCATGAGACTTGGATGCTTCTGCATCTATCTTCAACACGGAATTCGATATGGTCATATAAATTGCATTGAAGCGAGACTGCAGATATCATGGGTCACGATATATATGCTCTCATATGGACATGTAATTGATTTGACAAAACTGACCCTTGTATTTCTTGAGACATGGATGCTTCTGCATCTATCTTCGAAAGGGAATTTGATATCGTCATATAAATTGCATGGATTGTGTGTCAAAGTTTGCTTAACAAACGACGTAAGAAACGAGACTGTATATATTATGGGTCACGATATATTTGCTCTCATATGGACATGTGATTTATTTGGCAAAGCTGACCCATGTATTTCTTAAGACTTGGATGCTTCTGCATCTACCTTCAAAACGGAATTCGATATCGTCATATAAATTGCATGGATTGTGTGTCAAAGTTTGCTTAACAAACGATGTAAGAAACGAGACTGTATATATTATGGGTCACGATATATTTGCTCTTATATGGACATGTTATTGATTTGACAAAGCTGACCCACGTATTTCTTAAGACTTGGATGCTTCTGCATCTACCTTCAAAACGGAATTCGATATCGTAATATAAATTGCATGGATTGTGTGTCAAAGTTTGCTTAACAAACGACGTAAGAAACGAGATTGGAGATAATATGGGTCACAATATATTTGTTCTCATATGGACATGTGATTGATTTGACGAAGCTGACCCTTGTATTTCATGAGACTTTGATGCTTCTACATCTATCTTCGAAAGGGAATTCGATATCGTCATATTAATTGCATGTATTGTGTGTCAAAGTTTGCTTAACAAACGACGTAAGAAGCGAGACTGCAGATATTATAGGTCACGATATATTTGCTCTCATATGGACATGTGATTTATTTGACATATGTGACCCATGTATTTCTTGAGACTTGGATGCTTCTGCATCTACTTTCAAAATGGAATTCGATATCGTCATATAGATTGTGTCAAAGTTTGCTTAACAAATGACGTAAGAAACGAGACTGTATATATTATGGGTCACGATATATTTGCTCTCATATGGACATGTGATTGATTTGACATATGTGACCCATGTATTTCTTGAGACTTGGATGCTTCTGCATCTACCTTCAAAACGGAATTCGATATCGTCATATAAATTGCATGGATTGTGTGTGAAAGCTTGCTTAACAAACGACGTGAGAAGCGAGACTGCAGATATTATAGGTCACGATATATTTGCTGTCATATGGACATGTGATTGATTTGACAAAGCTGACCTTTGTATTTCTTGAGACATGGATGCTTGTGCATCTATCTTCGAAAGGGAATTCGATATCGTCATGTAAATTGCATGTATTGTGTGTCAAAGTTTGCTTAACAAACGACGTAAGAAACGAGACTGCAGATATTATGGGTCACGATATATTTTCTCTCATATGGACATGTGATTGATTTGACAAAGCTGACCCTTGTATTTCTTGAGACATGGATGCTTCTGCATCTATCTTCGAAAGGGAATTCAATATCGTCATATAAATTGCATGGATTGTGTGTCAAAGTTTGCTTTACAAACGACGTAAGAAACGAGACTGTATATATTATGGGTCACGATATATTTGCTCTCATATGGACATGTGATTTATTTGACATATGTGACCCATGTATTTCTTGAGACTTGGGTGCTTCTGCATCTACCTTCAAAACGGAATTCGATATCGTCATATAAATTGCATGGATTGTGTGTCAAAGTTTGCTTAACAAACGACGTAAGAAACGAGACTGCAGATATTATGGGTCACGATATATATGCTCTCATATGGACATGTAATTAATTTGACAAAACTGACCCTTGTATTTCTTGAGACATGGATGCTTCTGCATCTATCTTCGAAAGGGAATTCGATATCGTCATATAAATTGCATGGGTTGTGTGTCAACGTTTGCTTAATAAACGACGTAAGAAGCAAGACTGCAGATATTATGGGTCACGATATATATGCTCTCATATGGACATGTAATTTATTTGACAAAACTGACCCTTGTATTTCCTGAGACATGGATGCTTCTGCATCTATCGTCGAAACGGAATTCGATATCGTCATATAAATTGCACGGATTGTGTGTCAAAGTTTGCTTAACAATCGACGTAAGAAGCGAGACTGCAGATATTATGGGTCACGATATATTTGCTCTCATATGGAAATGTGATTGATTTGACAAAGCTGACCCATGTATTTCATGAGGATTCTTGTTTATCTATCTTCGAGACGGAATTCGACATCGTCATATAAATTGCATGGATTGTGTGTCAAAGTTTGCTTAGCAAACGACGTATGAAACGAGACTGCAGATATTATGGGTCACGATATATTTGCTCTCATATGTACATGTGATTGATTTGACAAAGCTGACCCTTGTAATTCATGAGACTTGGATGCTTCTGCATCTATCTTCGAGACGGAATTCAATATCGTCATATAAATTGCATGGATTTTGTGTCAAAGTTTGCTTAACAAACGACGTAAGAAGCGAGACTGCAGATATTATGGGTCACGATATATTTGCTCTCATATGGACATGTGATTGATTTGACGAAGCTGATCCATGTATTGTTTGAGACTTGGATGCTTCTGCACCTATCGTCGAGACGGAATTCGATATCGTCATATAAATTGCATGGATTGTGTGTCAAAGTTTGCTTAGCAAACGACGTATGAAACGAGACTGCAGATATTGTGCGTCACGATATATTTGCTCTCATATGGATATGTGATTGATTTGACAAAGCTGACCCTTGTAATTCTTGAGACATGGATGCTTCTGCATCTATTTCGAAAGGGAATTCGATATCGTCATATTAATTGCATGTATTGTGTATAAAAGTTTGCTTAACAAACGACGTAAGAAGACTGTATATATTATGGGTCACGATATATTTGCTCTCATATGGACATGTGATTTATTTGACATATCTGACCCATGTATTTCTTGAGAATTGGGTGCTTCTTCATCTACCTTCAAAACGGAATTCGATATCGTCATATAAATTGCATGGATTGTGTGTCAAAGTTTGCTTAACAAACGACGTGAGAAGCGAGACTGCAGATATTATAGGTCACGATATATTTGCTCTCATATGGACATGTGATTGATTTGACAAAGCTGACCTTTGTATTTCTTGGGACATGGATGCTTTTGCATCTATCTTCGAAAGGGAATTCGATAGCGTCATGTAAATTGCATGGATTGTGTGTCAAAGTTTGCTTAACGAACGACGTAAGAAACGAGACTACAGATATTATGGGTCACGATATATTTTCTCTCATATGGACATGTGATTTATTTGACATAGCTGACCCCTTGCATTTCATGAGACTTGGATGCTTCTGCATCTATCTTCGAGACGGTATTCGATATCGTCATATAAATTGCATGGATTGTGTGTCAAAGTTTGCTTAACAAACGTCGTATGAAGCGAGACTGCAGACATTATGGGTCACGATATATTTGCTCTCATATTGACATGTGATTGATTTGACAAAGCTGACCCTTGTATTTCTTGAGACACGGATGCTTCTGCATCTACCTTCAAAACGTAATTCGATATCGTCATATAGATTGCATGGATTGTGTGTCAAAGTTTGCTTAACAAACGACGTAAGAAACGAGACTGTATATATTACGGGTCACGATATATTTGCTCGCATATGGACTTGTGATTGATTTGACAAAGCTGACCCATGTATTTCTTAAGAATTGGATGCTTGTGCATCTATCTTCGAAAGGGAATTCGATATCGTCATATAAATTGCATTGATTGTGTGTCAAAGTTTGCTTAACAAACGACGTAAGAAGCGAGACCGCAGATATTATGGGTCACGATATATTTGCTCTCAAATGGACTTGTGATTGATTTGACGAAGTTGACCCTTGTATTTCATGAGACTTGGATGCTTCTACATCTATCCTCGAAAGGGAATTCGATATCGTCATATTAATTGCATGTATTGTGTGTCAAAGTTTGCTTAACAAATGACGTAAGAAGCGAGACTGCAGATATTATGGGTCACGATATATTTGCTCTCATATGGACATGTGATTGATTTGACAAAGTTGACCCTTGCATTTCATGAGATTTGGATGCTTCTGCATCTATCATCGAGACGGAATTCGATATCGTCATATAAAATGCATGAATTGTGTGTCAAAGTATGCCTAACAAACGACGAAGAAGCGTGACTGCAGGTATTATGGGTCACGATATATTTGCTCTCATATGGACATGTGATTGATTTGACAAAGCTGACCCATGTATTTCATGAGACTTGGATGCTTCTGCATCTATCTTCGAGACCGAATTCGATATCGTCATATAAATTGTATGGATTGTGTGTCAACGTTTGCTTAGCAAACGACATAAGAAGCGAGACTGCAGATACTATGGGTCACGATATATTTGCTCTAATATGGACATGTAATTGATTTGACAAAACTGGCCCTTGTATTTCTTGAGACATGGATGCTTGTGCATCTATCTTCGAAAGGGAATTCGATGTCGTCATATAAATTGCATTGATTGTGTGTCAAAGTTTGCTTAATAAACGACGTAAGAAGCGAGACCGCAGATATTATGGGTCACGATATATTTGCTCTCAAATGGGCATGTGATTGATTTGACGAAGTTGACCGTTGCATTTCATGAGACTTGGATGCTTCTGCATCTATCTTCGAAACGGAATTGGATATCGTCATAAAAATTGCATGGATTGTGTGTCAAAGTTTGCTTAGCAAACGACTTATGAAACGAGACTGCAGATATTATGGGTCACGATATATTTGCTCTCATATGGACATGCGATTGATTTGACAAAGCTGACCCTTGTAATTCTTGAGACATGGATGCTTCTGCATCTATCTTCTAAAGGGAATTCGATATCGTCATATAAACTGCATGGATTGTGTGTCAAAGTTTGCTTAACAAACGACGTAAGAAGCGAGACTGCAGATATTATGGGTCACGATATATTTGATCTCATATGGACATGTGATTGATTTGACGAAGCTGACCCTTGTATTTCATGAGACTTGGATGCTTCTGCATCTATCTTCAACACGGAATTCGATATGGTCATATAAATTGCATTGATTGTGTGTCAAAGTTTGCTTAACAAGCGAAGCGAGACTGCAGATATTATGGGTCACGATATATATGCTCTCATATGGACATGTAATTGATTTGACAAAACTGACCCTTGTATTTCTTGAGGCATGGATGCTTCTGCATCTATCTTCGAAAGGGAATTTGATATCGTCATATAAATTGCATGGATTTTGTGTCAAAGTTTGCTTAACAAACGACGTAAGAAGCGAGACTGCAGATATTATGGGTCACGATATATTTGCTCTCATATGGACATGTGATTGATTTGACAAAGCTGACCCATGTATTTCTTAAGACTTGGATGCTTCTGCATCTACCTTCAAAACGAAATTCGATATCGTCATATAAATTGCATGGATTGTGTGTCAAAGTTTGCTTAACACCCGATGTAAGAATCGAGACTGTATATATTATGGGTCACGATATATTTGCTCTCATATGGACATGTGATTGATTTGACAAAGCTGACCCATGTATTTCTTAAGACTTGGATGCTTCTGCATCTACCTTCAAAACGGGATTCGATATCGTCATATAAATTGCATGGATTGTGTGTCAAAGTTTGCTTAACAAACGACGTAAGAAACGAGATTGGAGATATTATGGGTCACAATATATTTGCTCTCATATGGACATGTGATTGATTTGACGAAGATGACCCTTGTATTTCATGAGACTTGGATGCTTCTACATCTATCTTCGAAAGGGAATTTGATATCGTCATATTAATTGCATGTATTGTGTGTAACAGTTTGCTTAACAAACGACGTAAGAAGCGAGACTGTATATATTATGGGTCACGACATATTTACTCTCATATGGACATGTGATTGATTTGACGAAGTTGACCCTTGCATTTCATGAGACTTGGATGCTTCTGCATCTATCTTTGAGACGGAATTCTATATCGTCATATAAATTGCATGGATTTTGTGTCAAAGTTTGCTTAACAAACGACGTAAGAAGCGAGACCGCAGATATTATGGGTGACGATATATTTGCTCTCATATGGACATGTGATTGATTTGACGAAGTTGACCCTTGCATTTCATGAGACTTGGATGCTTCTGCATCTATCATCGAGACGGAATTCGATATCGTCATATAAATTGCATGGATTGTATGTCAAGGTTTGCTTAACAAACGACGTAAGAAGCGAGACTGTATATATTATGGGTCACGACATATTTACTCTCAAATGGACATGTGATTGATTTGACGAAGTTGACCCTTGCATTTCATGAGACTTGGATGCTTCTGCATCTATCATCGAGACGGAATTCGATATCGTCATATAAAATGCATGAATTGTGTGTCAAAGTATGCCTAACAAACGACGTAAGAAGCGAGACTGCAGATATTATGGGTCACGATATATTTGCTCTCATATAGACATGTGATTGATTTGACAAAGCTGACCCATGTATTTCATGAGACTTGGATGCTTCTGCATTTATCTTCGAGACCGAATTCGATATCGTCATATAAATTGCATGGATTTTGTGTCAAAGTTTGCTTAACAAACGATTAAAAGTGTTCAATAATCAAAATTATGATAGAAGCAGTTCAACATTTGAAAGTAAAAATTCTCTGACTCTACTCTTAAATATAGACAATGTTGTGCTATTTTTTATGAAGGATGGTAAGCAATTGTATTCTACACAACCAGAGTAGTCAATTCTTTGTCGTGTGGATTTTAAGCGACATTTCGCAGTTCTCAAGTTAGAAGAGTTTCTAGTGTTAAAATTATTTGAATTTAGAGCAATAGATATAGATTTATTCCCAATGTTATGAACCGCTTTATATACATATATTAGTAACTGTTTCTTGTATATTCCACGTATTGGTAAAACAGTTTTCGGATAATCTCTGTATAACGATAATGTACTATGCCTTCTATCAATATTATACACACACTTCAGAGCCCTGTTTTGAGCAGTCTGTAAAGACTTTAGTTCTGAATTCATTTTATGAGCATAAACAATAGCCAAATACTCAAGGTGACTATGGATCAATGCCTGATAAATCATCATTTTAGTATTGATATTAAGTTTTCTCCTAAATTTATATAATATTCCCACGGCAGAGGACAATTTGGATTTCAAGAATCTCATATGGTCATCCCATTTAAGATTGCTCCTAAGTTTAATACCTAAATAAGTAAGACTTGTTTCTTCTTTTATAAAATCTCCGTTCATAAAAATTCCAAAATTGTCGTTTATAGAAGTAGAAACAGGGCGAAACCGCAGCAACTTTGTTTTGTTCGAGTTCAAGACTAGTCCATTTAGCCTCGCAAATTCAAATATTAACACTGCATCTCTCTCCATTTGGGCTTTAAGAACATTCTCTGACCGATAGGGATAAAAAACTGACACATCATCCGCAAACATTACAATTGAACCTTCCAGGTCAAGATTATTAATATCATTGAGGTAGATCATAAACAAAAGTGGCCCCAGAATACTCCCCTGGGGAACCCCACAATTCACCATGGATATAGAACTTCTAACCTCACCGATTTGCACGAACTGTCGTCTATTAATCAGAAAACTTTTGATCAAATCAAGACTCTTACCTCTTATGCCATAACGATCCAACTTCATTAACAAAATGTTGTGATCCACCAGGTCAAAAGCCTTGCTAAAATCATAAAATATTCCCGCTACCCCTGAGTAACCACTGTCTAGGCCTTGGCATACCTTATTTACCACACTCAAAACGGCCTCACCCGTCCCACCACCTGGTCTATATGCGTACTGATTATTGTCTAATAAGTCCTTATCTTCAAAGAATTTCTATAGCTGGGTGTGAATTATTCGTTCAAAGATTTTGTCAATACACGATAATACAGCTATAGGTCTATAGTGTTCTGGTAATGTGGGTCGTGTAATCTTAGGTATGGGTATAACTTGTGCAGTTTCAATACATCAGGGTACGAAGATGAAGTTATAATAGCATTAAAAATATCCGTGATATATGGAACTAAAATATCAGATGTTTTGACTAACAGCTTGGAGGGAATATTATCCTCACCTGGACATTTGGACTTATTCATGGTTCCAATAACCTCATGGACCTCATTGCAAGAAACAGAACTAAATTCGAAACTAGACGTGTGCCTTCTCAAAGTCCTCAACTGATTATAATTATCACTTAAATGTCTGGTTATACCATTTCTCAATGTATTAACAGAATCTGTAAAATAGTTGTTAATAATGCTAGATTTCTGCTGATCATCTTCTATTTGCAATCCATCACCATTTAATACAGTTACATTTGGCTTCTCAGATCTACGCAGAATATTATTTAAAAATCCCCAGCAACTCTTCGAATCTGCACCAATCTCTTGTAGATTGCTTTCAAAGTAATTTGCCATAGATATTTTCAGAGCCTTTTTAATAACTCTGCTTACTCTCTTCAACCTTTCTTTGACTAATACATCGTTTCTTGACCGTCTCCTCATACGTAACAACTTTTCCTTCTCAACCATTAAACCTGACAGATTGTTATTTATCCAAGGGGCCAGATCGAATCTATGTTGCCTTACACGTTTAGCGACTGTTTTGCTAGAATCAATAGCCATATGTAAAGTATTGATTAGGTTCGACGTCATCAGCGTTGGATTCGAAGCTCCGGTCAATCTGGAAATATTCTCAGCGAGAATTCGCCTAATGCTACTATAATTTAAAAATGAACAACTTTCTTCATATGAATTTCTGGTGTCAATGTCTAAGTTTAATCTGCAAAATATCATATTGTGATCACTTAATCCGTGTTCAACTGATTCAACAAAGAACTCCTGATTTATATTCGTAAAAACATTATCGATACATGTTCGACTTTTAGGTCTTGTGACAAGGTTATGACAGCTAAACAAGTCATATGACTGAAATAGACTTATCATTTCATTTGAATTTACTCCTGATATTAAATCTATGTTTGAATCACCTAGAACTATTTTTGGCCCCTCACTCATTTGTGACAGCATCTCATCCATAATATTTAAAAACGAAGAAACAGTACATCTTGGAGACCTATAAAATGATGATATCTCTAACATCCTTCCATTCACCTTGAGGTTACGTACTTGTATATAAACAATATTTACAAAATCAATAGTGGTCATAAATTTTACAGTAAACTCAAAACAGTTGCGAATATAGACAGACACACCACCATAACCATCATGCCTACAACAGTGAACAACCTTGTAATGTGGTATGGAATACAATTGCAGACAATCCTGGCTAAACCAAATTTCATTAACCGCCAAAACGTTCGGTAATTTAGGAAAACCTGCAAGCAATGATTTGAATTCATTATGGGTCACGATATATTTGCTCTCATATGGACATGTGATTGATTTGACAAAGCTGAAACATGTATTTTTTGAGACTTGGATGCTTCTGCATCTATCTTCGAGGCGGAATTCAATATCGTCATATAAAATGCATGGATTTTGGGTCAAAGTTTGCTTAACAATCGACGTAAGAAGCGAGACTGCAGATATTATGGGTCACGATATATTTGCTCTCATATGGAAATGTGATTGATTTGACAAAGCTGACCCATGTATTTCATGATGATTCTTGTTTATCTATCTTCGAGACGGAATTCGACATCGTCATATAAATTTCATGGATTGTGTGTCAAAGTTTGCTTAGCAAACGACGTATGAAACGAGACTGCAGATATTATGGGTCACGATATATTTGCTCTCATATGTACATGTGATTGATTTGACAAAGCTGACCCTTGTAATTCATGAGACTTGGATGCTTCTGCATCTATCTTCGAGACGGAATTCAATATCGTCATATAAATTGCATGGGTTGTGTGTCAACGTTTGCTTAATAAACGACGTAAGAAGCAAGACTGCAGATATTATGGGTCACGATATATTTGCTCTCATATGTACATGTGATTGATTTGACAAAGCTGACCCTTGTAATTCATGAGACTTGGATGCTTCTGCATCTATCTTCGAGACGGAATTCAATATCGTCATATAAATTGCATGGATTTTGTGTCAAAGTTTGCTTAACAAATGACGTAAGAAGCGAGACTGCAGATATTATGGGTCACGATATATTTGCTCTCATATGGACATGTGATTGATTTGACGAAGCTGATCCATGTATTGTTTGAGACTTGGATGCTTCTGCATCTATCGTCGAGACGGAATTCGATATCGTCATATAAATTGCATTGATTGTGTGTCAAAGTTCGCTTAACAAACGACGTAAGAAACGAGACTGCAGATATTGTGCGTCACGATATATTTGCTCTCATATGGATATGTGATTGATTTGACAAAGCTGACCCTTGTAATTCTTGAGACATGGATGCTTCTGCATCTATTTCGAAAGGGAATTCGATATCGTCATATTAATTGCATGTATTGTGTATAAAAGTTTGCTTAACAAACGACGTAAGAAGACTGTATATATTATGGGTCACGATATATTTGCTCTCATATGGACATGTGATTTATTTGACATATCTGACCCATGTATTTCTTGAGAATTGGGTGCTTCTGCATCTACCTTCAAAACGGAATTCGATATCCTCATATAAATAGCATGGATTGTGTGTCAAAATTTGCTTAACAAACGACGTGAGAAGCGAGACTGCAGATATTATAGGTCACGATATATTTGCTCTCATATGGACATGTGATTGATTTGACTAAGCTGACCTTTGTATTTCTTGGGACATGGATGCTTTTGCATCTATCTTCGAAAGGGAATTCGATATCGTCATATAAATTGCATGGATTGTGTGTCAAAGTTTGCTTAACAAACGATGTTAGAAACGAGACTGAATATATTATGGGTCACGATATATTTGCTCTCATATAGACATGTGATTGATTTGACAAAGCTGACCCATGTATTTCTTAAGACTTGGATGCTTCAGCATCTATCTTCGAGACGGAACTCGATATCGTCATATAAACTGCACGGATTGTGTGTCAAAATTTGCTTAACAAACGACGTAAGAAACGAGATTGCAGATATTATGGATCACGATATATTTGCTCTCATGTGATTGATTTGACAAAGCTGACCCATGTATTTCTTGAGACTTGGATGCTTCTGCATCTATCTTCGAGACGGAATTCGATATCGTCATATAAATTGCATGGATTGTGTGTCAAAGTTTGCATAACAAACGTCGTAAGAAGCGAGACTGCAGGTATTATGGGTCACGATATATTTGCTCTCATATGGACATGTGATTGATTTGACGAAGCTGGGAATTCGATATCGTCATATAAATTGCATAGATTGTGTGTTAAAGTTTGCTTAACAAACGACGTAAGAAGCGAGACTGCAGATATTATGGGTCACGATATATTTGTTCTCATATGGACATGTGATTGATTTGACAAAACTGACCCTTGTATTTCTTGAGACATGGATGCTTGTGCATCTATCTTCGAAAGGGAATTCGATATCGTCATATAAATTGCATGGATTGTGTGTCAAAGTTTGCTTAATAAACGACGTAAGAAGCGAGACGGCAGATATTATGGGTCACGATATATACGCTCTCATATGGACATGTAATTGATTTGACAAAACTGACCCTTGTATTTCTTGAGACATGGATGCTTCTGCATCTATCTTCGAAAGGGAATTTGATATCGTCATATAAATTGCATGGATTGTGTGTCAAAGTTTGCTTAACAAACGACGTAAGAAACGAGACTGCAGATATTATGGGTCACGATATATTTGCTCTCATGTGATTGATTTGACAAAGCTGACCCATGTATTTCTTGAGACTTGGATGCTTTTGCATCTATCTTCGAGACGGAATTCGATATCGTCATATAAATTGCATGGGTTGTGTGTCAAAGTTTGCATAACAAACGTCGTAAGAAGCGATACTGCAGATATTATGGGTCACGATATATTTGCTCTCATATGGACATGTGATTGATTTGACAAAGCTGACCCTTGTATTTCTTGAGACATGGATGCTTCTGCATCTATCTTCGAGACGGAATTCAATATCGTCATATAAAATGCATTGATTGTGTGTCAAAGTTTCTTAACATACGACGTAAGAAGCGAGACTGCAGATATTATGGGTCACCATATATTTGATCTCATATGGACATGTGATTGATTTGACAAAGCTGACCCATGTATTTCTTGAGACTTGGATGCTTCTGCATCTATCTTCGAGACGGAATTCGATATCGTCATACAAATTGCATGGATTGTGTGTCAAAGTATGCTTAACAAACGACGGAAGAAACAAGACTGCAGATATTATGGGTCACGATTTATTTGCTTTCATATGGACATGTGAATGATTTGACAAAGCTGGGAATTCGATATCGTCATATAAACTGCATGGATTGTATGTCAAAGTTTGTTTAACACACGACGTATGAAACGAGACAGCAGATATTATGGGTCACGATATATTTGCTCTCATATGGACATGTGATTTATTTGACATATGTGACCCATGTATTTCTTGAGACTTGGGTGCTTCTGCATCTACCTTCAAAACGGAATTCGATATCGTCATATAAATTGCATGGATTGTGTGTCAAAGTTTGCTTAACAAACGACGTAAGAAACGAGACTGCAGATATTATGGGTCACGATATATATGCTGTCATATGGACATGTAATTAATTTGACAAAACTGACCCTTGTATTTCTTGAGACATGGATGCTTCTGCATCTATCTTCGAAAGGGAATTCGATATCGTCATATAAATTGCATGGGTTGTGTGTCAACGTTTGCTTAATAAACGACGTAAGAAGCAAGACTGCAGATATTATGGGTCACGATATATATGCTCTCATATGGACATGTAATTTATTTGACAAAACTGACCCTTGTATTTCCTGAGACATGGATGCTTCTGCATCTATCTTCGAAACGGAATTCGATATCGTCATATAAATTGCATGGATTGTGTGTCAACGTTTGCTTAAAAATCGACGTAAGAAGCGAGACTGCAGATATTATGGGTCACGATATATTTGCTCTCATATGGAAATGTGATTGATTTGACAAAGCTGACCCATGTATTTCATGAGGATTCTTGTTTATCTATCTTCGAGACGGAATTCGACATCGTCATATAAATTGCATGGATTGTGTGTCAAAGTTTGCTTAGCAAACGACGTATGAAACGAGACTGCAGATATTATGGGTCACGATATATTTGCTCTCATATGTACATGTGATTGATTTGACAAAGCTGACCCTTGTAATTCATGAGACTTGGATGCTTCTGCATCTATCTTCGAGACGGAATTCAATATCGTCATATAAATTGCATGGATTTTGTGTCAAAGTTTGCTTAACAAACGACGTAAGAAGCGAGACTGCAGATATTATGGGTCACGATATATTTGCTCTCATATGGACATGTGATTGATTTGACGAAGCTGATCCATGTATTGTTTGAGACTTGGATGCTTCTGCATCTATCGTCGAGACGGAATTCGATATCGTCATATAAATTGCATTGATTGTGTGTCAAAGTTCGCTTAACAAACGACGTAAGAAACGAGACTGCAGATATTGTGCGTCACGATATATTTGCTCTCATATGGATATGTGATTGATTTGACAAAGCTGACCCTTGTAATTCTTGAGACATGGATGCTTCTGCATCTATTTCGAAAGGGAATTCGATATCGTCATATTAATTGCATGTATTGTGTATAAAAGTTTGCTTAACAAACGACGTAAGAAGACTGTATATATTATGGGTCACGATATATTTGCTCTCATATGGACATGTGATTTATTTGACATATCTGACCCATGTATTTCTTGAGAATTGGGTGCTTCTTCATCTACCTTCAAAACGGAATTCGATATCGTCATATAAATTGCATGGATTGTGTGTCAAAGTTTGCTTAACAAACGACGTGAGAAGCGAGACTGCAGATATTATAGGTCACGATATATTTGCTCTCATATGGACATGTGATTGATTTGACAAAGCTGACCTTTGTATTTCTTGGGACATGGATGCTTTTGCATCTATCTTCGAAAGGGAATTCGATAGCGTCATGTAAATTGCATGGATTGTGTGTCAAAGTTTGCTTAACGAACGACGTAAGAAACGAGACTACAGATATTATGGGTCACGATATATTTTCTCTCAAATGGACATGTGATTTATTTGACATAGCTGACCCCTTGCATTTCATGAGACTTGGATGCATCTGCATCTATCTTCGAGACGGTATTCGATATCGTCATATAAATTGCATGGATTGTGTGTCAAAGTTTGCTTAACAAACGTCGTAAGAAGCGAGACTGCAGACATTATGGGTCACGATATATTTGCTCTCATATGGACATGTGATTGATTTGACAAAGCTGACCCTTGTATTTCTTGAGACACGGATGCTTCTGCATCTACCTTCAAAACGTAATTCGATATCGTCATATAGATTGCATGGATTGTGTGTCAAAGTTTGCTTAACAAACGACGTAAGAAACGAGACTGTATATTACGGGTCACGATATATTTGCTCGCATATGGACTTGTGATTGATTTGACAAAGCTGACCCATGTATTTCTTAAGACTTGGATGCTTGTGCATCTATCTTCGAAAGGGAATTCGATATCGTCATATAAATTGCATTGATTGTGTGTCAAAGTTTGCTTAACAAACGACGTAAGAAGCGAGACCGCAGATATTATGGGTCACGATATATTTGCTCTCAAATGGACTTGTGATTGATTTGACGAAGTTGACCATTGCATTTCATGAGACTTGGATGCTTCTGCATCTATCTTCGAAACGGAATTCGATATCGTCATAAAAATTTCATGGATTGTGTGTCAAAGTTTGCTTAGCAAACGACTTATGAAACGAGACTGCAGATATTATGGGTCACGACATATTTGCTCTCATATGGACATGTGATTGATTTGACAAAGCTGACCCTTGTAATTCTTGA
Source organism: Musca autumnalis (assembly GCF_047663935.1). Taxonomy (NCBI): domain Eukaryota; kingdom Metazoa; phylum Arthropoda; class Insecta; order Diptera; family Muscidae; genus Musca; species Musca autumnalis. The sequence continues at coordinate 18,507 of NW_027411724.1, forward strand.
GACATGGATGCTTCTGCATCTATCTTCGAAAGGGAATTCGATATCGTCATATAAACTGCATGGATTGTGTGTCAAAGTTTGCTTAACAAACGACGTAAGAAACGAGACTGCAGATATTATGGGTCACGATATATTTGATCTCATATGGACATGTGATTGATTTGACGAAGCTGACCCTTGTATTTCATGAGACTTGGATGCTTCTGCATCTATCTTCAACACGGAATTCGATATGGTCATATAAATTGCATTGATTGTGTGTCAAAGTTTGCTTAACAAACGAAGCGAGACTGCAGATATTATGGGTCACGATATATATGCTCTCATATGGACATGTAATTGATTTGACAAAACTGACCCTTGTATTTCTTGAGACATGGATGCTTCTGCATCTATCTTCGAAAGGGAATTTGATATCGTCATATAAATTGCATGGATTGTGTGTCAAAGTTTGCTTAACAAACGACGTAAGAAACGAGACTGTATATATTATGGGTCACGATATATTTGCTCTCATATGGACATGTGATTGATTTGACAAAGCTGACCCATGTATTTCTTAAGACTTGGATGCTTCTGCATCTACCTTCAAAACGGATTTCGATATCGTAATATAAATTGCATGGATTGTGTGTCAAAGTTTGCTTAACAAACGACGTAAGAAACGAGATTGGAGATATTATGGGTCACAATATATTTGCTCTCATATGGACATGTGATTGATTTGACGAAGCTGACCCTTGTATTTCATGAGACTTGGATGCTTCTACATCTATCTTCGAAAGGGAATTCGATATCGTCATATCAATTGCATGTATTGTGTGTCAAAGTTTGCTTAACAAATGACGTAAGAAGCGAGACTGCAGATATTATGGGTCACGATATATTTGCTCTCATATGGACATGTGATTGATTTGACAAAGTTGACCCTTGCATTTCATGAGACTTGGATGCTTCTGCATCTATCATCGAGACGGAATTCGATATCGTCATATAAAATGCATGAATTGTGTGTCAAAATATGCCTAACAAACGACGAAGAAGCGAGACTGCAGGTATTATGGGTCACGATATATTTGCTCTCATATGGACATGTGATTGATTTGACAAAGCTGACCCATGTATTTCATGAGACTTGGATGCTTCTGCATCTATCTTCGAGACCGAATTCGATATCGTCATATAAATTGCATGGATTGTGTGTCAACGTTTGCTTAGCAAACGACATAAGAAGCGAGACTGCAGATACTATGGGTCACGATATATTTGCTCTAATATGGACATGTAATTGATTTGACAAAACTGGCCCTTGTATTTCTTGAGACATGGATGCTTGTGCATCTATCTTCGAAAGGGAATTCGATGTCGTCATATAAATTGCATTGATTGTGTGTCAAAGTTTGCTTAATAAACGACGTAAGAAGCGAGACCGCAGATATTGTGGGTCACGATATATTTGCTCTCAAATGGGCATGTGATTGATTTGACGAAGTTGACCGTTGCATTTCATGAGACTTGGATGCTTCTGCATCTATCTTCGAAACGGAATTCGATATCGTCATAAAAATTGCATGGATTGTGTGTCAAAGTTTGCTTAGCAAACGACTTATGAAACGAGACTGCAGATATTATGGGTCACGATATATTTGCTCTCATATGGACATGTGATTGATTTGACAAAGCTGACCCTTGTAATTGTTGAGACATGGATGCTTCTGCATCTATCTTCTAAAGGGAATTCGATATCGTCATATAAACTGCATGGAATGTGTGTCAAAGTTTGCTTAACAAACGACGTAAGAAGCGAGACTGCAGATATTATTGGTCACGATATATGTGATCTCATATGGACATGTGATTGATTTGACGAAGCTGACCCTTGTATTTCATGAGACTTGGATGCTTCTGCATCTATCTTCAACACGGAATTCGATATGGTCATATAAATTGCATTGATTGTGTGTCAAAGTTTGCTTAACAAACGAAGCGAGACTGCAGATATTATGGGTCACGATATATATGCTCTCATATGGACATGTAATTGATTTGACAAAACTGACCCTTGTATTTCTTGAGACATGAATGCTTCTGCATCTATCTTCGAAAGGGAATTTGATATCGTCATATAAATTGCATGGATTTTGTGTCAAAGTTTGCTTAACAAACGACGTAAGAAGCGAGACTGCAGATATTATGGGTCACGATATATTTGCTCTCATATGGACATGTGATTGATTTGACAAAGCTGACCCATGTATTTCTTAAGACTTGGATGCTTCTGCATCTACCTTCAAAACGAAATTCGATATCGTCATATAAATTGCATGGATTGTGTGTCAAAGTTTGCTTAACACACGATGTAAGAATCGAGACTGTATATATTATGGGTCACGATATATTTGCTCTCATATGGACATGTGATTGATTTGACAAAGCTGACCCATGTATTTCTTAAGACTTGGATGCTTCTGCATCTACCTTCAAAACGGGATTCGATATCGTCATATAAATTGCATGGATTGTGTGTCAAAGTTTGCTTAACAAACGACGTAAGAAACGAGATTGGAGATATTATGGGTCACAATATATTTGCTCTCATATGGACATGTGATTGATTTGACGAAGATGACCCTTGTATTTCATGAGACTTGGATGCTTCTACATCTATCTTCGAAAGGGAATTCGATATCGTCATATTAATTGCATGTATTGTGTGTCACAGTTTGCTTAACAAACGACGTAAGAAGCGAGACTGTATATATTATGGGTCACGACATATTTACTTTTTTTTTTTTTTTTTTTTTTTTTTAAGGTTTTTCTTTATTGAATATATAAAAGTTACATTTGTTGGGTCCCGCGAAGCTTTAGGCTTGTCTGCAGGAATAACTTATAAATGTACTTATGGTATATGCAAAGTATGTTAATCATTTAATTTTGTTTTTTTTTTCCTGTGTTCTAATTTTTCAGCTCAGCTGTATTAGTTTAGGATATTTTAAGGAATTATTATTAGCGAGTTATAAAATATTAATTATCAGTATAAGCTTATTAGATATTCTTTTACCATTTTTTTTCTCTTAATTTTATTTTTTATGTTAAATAAGTTCATAGGCAGTTCATTGAAAGCTGTTGGTAGGCTGACTGACAGAGCTCTTTTTCCATATTCATTTTTGAATTTCGGGATCTTGTATCTTCTTTCGGAACGACTTCTAGTATTCAGGTTATGGCTGATGGGCTGTAGTAACTCATTATCATTTGGAAATTCATTCATTATGGTTGATTTATAAAGGCCGTTGATGGTAAGGATATGCAGTTGTTTGTGTATTTCGCTGTAATTGTTGTTTGTGTTGTGCAGACTATTTCGGTTATTTGTTGTAGTGTTGATAGATATATGCCGTTGTCGTTGGTGTCCTTCTGATTTATTAAAGCTTTTTAAAAGTGTTTTTAGTATACTGTTGTGAGCCGTTTGCAATGTTCTGCAATATGTTGCGTTTCCCCAAGCAGTGATTCCATGCCTTATGTACGACTCAACCAAGGAAAAGTAGGCTTGTCTTAAGACATGGTATGGGGCGCAGTTACTAAGATGATAGATGGCGTAGGCTGATTTTCGAAGTTTTTTTCTAACTTCATCGATGTGTGATTTCCATTTAAAGTGGGTGTCTAAAATTACACCAAGATACTTATATGTATCTACAACTTCAATTTTAGTTCTGCATTTTTCTAATTGCTCTGTGTTTATGATTGTATTATTATGTAGGCATTCATAATTGTGGAAAATGACTGACAATTCAGTGGGCGGTGAGTGTCTCGATCTGAAATGCATTAGTTTAGTTTTGTTTGCATTAATAACAAGCCCATTGTCGTGGCACCATCTGACTAGTTTATTCATTTCTGCTTGCATTCTAGCTTCCGCCGATCTTATACATTTATCGGATACTATTAGCGCCGTATCATCTGCATACGAGAAAGATATGCTGTCATTTAAGGATTTAACCATGTTATTCGTGTAGATTATAAACAGAATGGGCCCCAGTTTGGATCCTTGCGGTACTCCATATTCTGATGTGTATTTACCGCTTGTGGAGCTGTCAATTTTAACTTTAAAGTTACGACCTGTTAAATAGTTTTCAAACCACTTTAGTCCATGTCCCCTAATTCCGTTCCTTTCTAGAATGCATAGTAGTTTTTCATGGGACAATGTATCAAAGGCTTTGCTAAAGTCAATGAACATTGCCAGACAATGTTTTTGTTGAGACAAGTTATTGTTAATTTCATTTGTGAAGTGTCCCAAAAGTTGATTAATACTCTTTCCTTTTTGGAAGCCATACTGATTTTTATTGATGATGCTGTATTTTGATAAGAAATTATTTAACCTTCTTGTGATTATTTCTTCTAAAACTTTTTCAGCAATTGGAAGTATGGATATTGGTCTATAGTTTTCATAAAGTGATTTGGTTCCGCTCTTATATATAGGACGTATAATTGACGTTTTGAGCATATCAGGGATGATAGATTCGACCAAGCTTTTGTTTATCAGGTCTGTGAGCAGTGGTGCGAAGATCTCGGCGTTATTTTTGAGATCAATTGGTCGTATGCCATCGCAACCTGCGCTTTTTCTGGTGTTTAGATTGTCTAGTATATTTTTTACTTCAATCACATTTGTATTTTCGAGAAATATTGACTGTAAAATATTATTTTGTGTATGTGGCATTGTTATCTTTTCACATTTATGTATTATTTTTTCAATATTAGTTTTAAATTGTTTAGCAAAGGTTTCTGCGATTTCTTCGGTGTTTTTGTCCACAAAATTATTTATTATGGTTTCGTCTATGCTGCAATTTTTCTTTCCAATTATTTGATTTATCGTTTTCCAAGTTTCTCTCATATTATTTCTATTTTTTATGAACTCCCGATAATAATATGAATTTTTGGCAAATATAATCTTTTTATTTAACTGGTTATTAAAACTTTTATAAATTTTCTCATTAGCCGAGGTCTTGCTTTTGCGATATTTTTTATATAATTTATCTCTTATGGCACAGCTGTTTATCAATTCATCTGTCAACCAGGGATGTCCATTTCTGTTTTTCTTCTTAATTTTTTTCATTTCTAATGATTTATCATATATTAAAAACTCAGTAAAATGCTTTCTGAGTGATCGTATATTCATACATATTATTGATACTGGTTGATCTACATAATTTTCTTCTAATTCATCGAAGTTATTGTAGATTTTGTTTTGAGAATTCATTGTAATGTTTTTTATTTTATGAAAAGAGTTTTTGTTTAATGTTTTTATATAAATTAATATATCTTTTTTCGAAAAAAAGGTTAAAAATTGGGCTTTTGGAGTTGTGTTTTTTATTTTTGTTTAAGAAGTTCGCATTAGAAATGGAAAAATATTTAAAAAACTTGTTTTTTATTGCAAATTTGTGATCAATTCAATATCGGTAGCATTATTTATTATTATTTGGGATGAGTTTTCATTTTTTCTTGCATATATATGACCATTTTTGGCCCATACAAATTTCCATCCTGATTCTTTAGCCTTCATTTTTGCCATCCATAAGATACGCCTATTGTGGGCAGTAAGTTCATCATTAACATATATAAACCTATTTGTGGGACTGCTACTGCTATCTCTAAGAACGTTCTCATCGACTCTGTGCTGTTTCATATTTCTCATCATCTCCTGTTTCTTGCTCATTGATGAGAATTCAACGATTATTTTGTTCTTCGATTTTATGCAATATGCATTCTCAATATGAGTACTATTAACTTCAACACCTACCGATGCTGCTATTTTTTTCACGACCGCCTCTGCTTCCATTTCTACAGCGGTCGAGTTTTTTTATTTCAACATTACGTTCTATTGTCTTCTGTTCCAAACGTTTAATTCTTCCATCCATTTCACTAATTTGCCTACTCTTTTCTTTGTCTTTTTGCTGTAGGTCAATGACACTTGTTGAAATGTTTGTTAGTGTTTCATTTATTTTGTTGAGACTGGTATTGATTTTCTCTCATATGGACATGTGATTGATTTGACGAAGTTGACCCTTGCATTTCATGAGACTTGGATGCTTCTGCATCTATCTTTGAGACGGAATTCTATATCGTCATATAAATTGCATGGATTTTGTGTCAAAGTTTGCTTAACAAACGACGTAAGAAGCGAGACCGAAGATATTATGGGTCACGATATATTTGCTCTCATATGGACATGTGATTGATTTGACGAAGTTGACCCTTGCATTTCATGAGACTTGGATGCTTCTGCATCTATCATCGAGACGGAATTCGATATCGTCATATAAATTGCATGGATTGTATGTCAAGGTTTGCTTAACAAACGACGTATGAAGCGAGACTGTATATATTATGGCTCACGACATATTTACTCTCAAATGGACATGTGATTGATTTGACGAAGTTGACCCTTGCATTTCATGAGACTTGGATGCTTCTGCATCTATCATCGAGACGGAATTCGATATCGTCATATAAAATGCATGAATTGTGTGTCAAAGTATGCCTAACAAACGACGTAAGAAGCGAGACTGCAGATATTATGGGTCACGATATATTTGCTCTCATATAGACATGTGATTGATTTGACAAAGCTGACCCATGTATTTCATAAGACTTGGATGCTTCTGCATTTATCTTCAAGACCGAATTCGATATCGTCATATAAATTGCATGGATTTTGTGTCAAAGTTTGCTTAACAAACGATTAAAAGTGTTCAATAATCAAAATTATGATAGAAACAGTTCAACATTTGAAAGTAAAAATTCTCTGACTCTACTCTTAAGTATAGACAATGTTGTGCTATTTTTTATGAAGGATGGTAAGCAATTGTATTCTACACAACCAGAGTAGTCAATTCTTTGTCGTGTGGATTTTAAGCGACATTTCGCAGTTCTCAATTTAGAAGAGTTTCTAGTGTTAAAATTATTTGAATTTAGAGCAATAGATATAGATTTATTCCCAATGTTATGAACCGTTTTATATACATATATTAGTAACTGTTTCTTGTATATTCCACGTATTGGTAAAACAGTTTTCGGATAATCTCTGTATAACGATAATGTACTATTCCTTCTATCAATATTATACACACACTTCAAAGCCCTGTTTTGAGCAGTCTGTAAAGACTTTAGTTCTGAATTCATTTTATGAGCATAAACAATAGCCAAATACTCAAGGTGACTATGGATCAATGCCTGATAAATCATCATTTTAGTATTGATATTAAGTTTTCTCCTAAATTTATATAATATTCCCACGGCAGAGGACAATTTGGATTTCAAGAATCTCATATGGTCATCCCATTTAAGATTGCTCCTAAGTTTAATACCTAAATAAGTAAGACTTGTTTCTTCTTTTATAAAATCTCCGTTCACAAAAATTCCAAAATTGTCGTTTATAGAAGTAGAAACAGGGCGAAACCGCAGCAACTTTGTTTTGTTCGAGTTCAAGACTAGTCCATTTAGCCTCGCAAATTCAAATATTAACACTGCATCTCTCTCCATTTGGGCTTTAAGAACATTCTCTGACCGATAGGGATAAAAAACTGACACATCATCCGCAAACATTACAATTGAACCTTCCAAGTCAAGATTATTAATATCATTGAGGTAGATCATAAACAAAAGTGGCCCCAGAATACTCCCCTGGGGAACCCCACAATTCACCATGGATATAGAACTTCTAACCTCACCGATTTGCACGAACTGTCGTCTATTAATCAGAAAACTTTTGATCAAATCAAGACTCTTACCTCTTATGCTAAACGATCCAACTTCATTAACAAAATGTTGTGATCCACCAGGTCAAAAGCCTTGCTAAAATCATAAAATATTCCCGCTACCCCTGAGTAACCACTGTCTAGGCCTTGGCATACCTTATTTACCACACTCAAAACGGCCTCACCCGTCCCACCACCTGGTCTATATGCGTACTGATTATTGTCTAATAAGTCCTTATCTTCAAAGAATTTCGATAGCTGGGTGTGAATTATTCGTTCAAAGATTTTGTCAATACACGATAATACAGCTATAGGTCTATAGTGTTCTGGTAATGTGGGTCGTGTAATCTTAGGTATGGATATAACCTTGTGCAGTTTCAATACATCAGGGTACGAAGATGAAGTTATAATAGCATTAAAAATATCCGTGATGTATGGAACTAAAATATCAGATGTTTTGACTAACAGCTTGGAGGGAATATTATCCTCACCTGGACATTTGGACTTATTCATGGTTCCAATAACCTCATGGACCTCATTGCAAGAAACAGAACTAAATTCGAAACTAGACGTGTGCCTTCTCAAAGTCCTCAACTGATTATAATTATCACTTAAATGTCTGGTTATACCATTTCTCAATGTATTAACAGAATCTGTAAAATAGTTGTTAATAATGTTAGATTTCTGCTGATCATCTTCTATTTGCAATCCATCACCATTTAATACAGTTACATTTGGCTTCTCAGATCTACGCAGAATATTATTTAAAAATCCCCAGCAACTCTTCAAATCTGCACCAATCTCTTGTAGATTGCTTTCAAAGTAATTTGCCATAGATATTTTCAGAGCCTTTTTAATAACTCTGCTTACTCTCTTCAACCTTTCTTTGACTAATACATCGTTTCTTGACCGTCTCCTCATACGTAACAACTTTTCCTTCTCAACCATTAAACCTGACAGATTGTTATTTATCCAAGGGGCCAGATCGAATCTATGTTGCCTTACACGTTTAGCGACTGTTTTGCTAGAATCAATAGCCATATGTAAAGTATTGATTAAGTTCGACGTCATCAGCGTTGGATTCGAAGCTCCGGTCAATCTGGAAATATTCTCAGCGAGAATTCGCCTAATGCTACTATAATTTAAAAATAAACAACTTTCTTCATATGAATTTCTGGTGTCAATGTCTAAGTTTAATCTGCAAAATATCATATTGTGATCACTTAATCCGTGTTCAACTGATTCAACAAAGAACTCCTGATTTATATTCGTAAAAACATTATCGATACATGTTCGACTTTTAGGTCTTGTGACAAGGTTATGACAGCTAAACAAGTCATATGACTGAAATAGACTTATCATTTCATTTGAATTTACTCCTGATATTAAATCTATGTTTGAATCACCTAGAACTATTTTTGGCCCCTCACTCATTTGTGACAGCATCTCATCCATAATATTTAAAAACGAAGAAACAGTTCATCTTGGAGACCTATAAAATGATGATATCTCTAACATCCTTCCATTCACCTTGAGGTTATGTACTTGTATATAAACAATATTTACAAAATCAATAGTGGTCATAAATTTTACAGTAAACTCAAAACATTTGCGAATATAGACAGACACACCACCATAACCATCATGCCTACAACAGTGAACAACCTTGTAATGTGGTATGGAATACAATTGCAGACAATCCTGGCTAAACCAAGTTTCATTAACCGCCAAAACGTTCGGTAATTTAGGAAAACCTGCAAGCAATGATTTGAATTCGTTATGGGTCACGATATATTTGCTCTCATATGGACATGTGATTGATTTGACAATGCTGAAACATGTATTGTTTGAGACTTGGATGCTTCTGCATCTATCTTCGAGGCGGAATTCAATATCGTCATTTAAAATGCATGGATTTTGGGTCAAAGTTTGCTTAACAATCGACGTAAGAAGCGAGACTGCAGATATTATGGGTCACGATATATTTGCTCTCATATGGAAATGTGATTGATTTGACAAAGCTGACCCATGTATTTCATGAGGATTCTTGTTTATCTATCTTCGAGACGGAATTCGACATCGTCATATAAATTTCATGGATTGTGTGTCAAAGTTTGCTTAGCAAACGACGTATGAAACGAGACTGCAGATATTATGGGTCACGATATATTTGCTCTCATATGTACATGTGATTGATTTGACAAAGCTGACCCTTGTAATTCATGAGACTTGGATGCTTCTGCATCTATCTTCGAGACGGAATTCAATATCGTCATATAAATTGCATGGGTTGTGTGTCAACGTTTGCTTAATAAACGACGTAAGAAGCAAGACTGCAGATATTATGGGTCACGATATATTTGCTCTCATATGGACATGTGATTGATTTGACGAAGCTGATCCATGTATTGTTTGAGACTTGGATGCTTCTGCATCTATCGTCGAGACGGAATTCGATATCGTCATATAAATTGCATTGATTGTGTGTCAAAGTTCGCTTAACAAACGACGTAAGAAACGAGACTGCAGATATTGTGCGTCACGATATATTTGCTCTCATATGGATATGTGATTGATTTGACAAAGCTGACCCTTGTAATTCTTGAGACATGGATGCTCTGCATCTATTTCGAAAGGGAATTCGATATCGTCATATTAATTGCATGTATTGTGTATAAAAGTTTGCTTAACAAACGACGTAAGAAGACTGTATATATTATGGGTCACGATATATTTGCTCTCATATGGACATGTGATTTATTTGACATATCTGACCCATGTATTTCTTGAGAATTGGGTGCTTCTGCATCTACCTTCAAAACGGAATTCGATATCGTCATATAAATTGCATGGATTGTGTGTCAAAGTTTGCTTAACAAACGACGTGAGAAGCGAGACTGCAGATATTATAGGTCACGATATATTTGCTCTTATATGGACATGTGATTGATTTGACAAAGCTGACCTTTGTATTTCTTGGGACATGGATGCTTTTGCATCTATCTTCGAAAGGGAATTCGATATCGTCATATAAATTGCATGGATTGTGTGTCAAAGTTTGCTTAACAAACGACGTAAGAAACGAGACTGAATATATTATGGGTCACGATATATTTGCTCTCATATAGACATGTGATTGATTTGACAAAGCTGACCCATGTATTTCTTAAGACTTGGATGCTTCAGCATCTATCTTCGAGACGGAACTCGATATCGTCATATAAACTGCACGGATTGTGTGTCAAAATTTGCTTAACAAACGACGTGAGAAGCGAGACTGCAGATATTATAGGTCACGATATATTTGCTCTCATATGGACATGTGATTGATTTGACAAAACTGACCCTTGTATTTCTTGAGACATGGATGCTTGTGCATCTATCTTCGAAAGGGAATTCGATATCGTCATATAAATTGCATGGATTGTGTGTCAAAGTTTGCTTAATAAACGACGTAAGAAGCGAGACGGCAGATATTATGGGTCACGATATATATGCTCTCATATGGACATGTAATTGATTTGACAAAACTGACCCTTGTATTTCTTGAGACATGGATGCTTCTGCATCTATCTTCGAAAGGGAATTTGATATCGTCATATAAATTGCATGGATTGTGTGTCAAAGTTTGCTTAACAAACGACGTAAGAAACGAGACTGCAGATATTATGGGTCACGATATATTTGCTCTCATGTGATTGATTTGACAAAGCTGACCCATGTATTTCTTGAGACTTGGATGCTTTTGCATCTATCTTCGAGACGGAATTCGATATCGTCATATAAATTGCATGAATTGTGTGTCAAAGTTTGCATAACAAACGTCGTAAGAAGCGATACTGCAGATATTATGGGTCACGATATATTTGCTCTCATATGGACATGTGATTGATTTGACAAAGCTGACCCTTGTATTTCTTGAGACATGGATGCTTCTGCATCTATCTTCGAGACGGAATTCAATATCGTCATATAAAATGCATTGATTGTGTGTCAAAGTTTCTTAACATCCGACGTGAGAAGCGAGACTGCAGATATTATGGGTCACCATATATTTGATCTCATATGGACATGTGATTGATTTGACAAAGCTGACCCATGTATTTCTTGAGACTTGGATGCTTCTGCATCTATCTTCGAGACGTCATACAAATTGCATGGATTGTGTGTCAAAGTATGCTTAACAAACGACGGAAGAAACAAGACTGCAGATATTATGGGTCACGATTTATTTGCTTTCATATGGACATGTGAATGATTTGACAAAGCTGGGAATTCGATATCGTCATATAAACTGCATGGATTGTATGTCAAAGTTTGTTTAACACACGACGTATGAAACGAGACTGCAGATATTATGCGTCACGATATATTTGCTCTCATATGGACTTGTGATTGATTTGACGAAGTTGACCCTTGCATTTCATGAGACTGGGATGCTTCTGCATCTATCTTCGAGACGGAATTCGATATCGTCATATAAATTGCATGGATTGTGTGTCAAAATTTGCTTAACAAACGACGTAAGAAGCGAGACGGCAGATATTATGGGTCACGATATATTTGCTCTCATATGGACATGTGATTGATTTGACGAAGCTGACCGTTGCATTTCATGAGACTTGGATGCTTCTGCATCTAATTCGAAACGGAATTCGATATCGTCATATAAATTGCATGGATTGTGTATCAAAGTTTGCTTAACAAACTTCGTAAGAAGCGAGACAGCAGATATTATGTGTCACGATATATTTGCTCTCATATGGACATGTGATTGATTTGACAAAGCTGACCCTTGTATTTCTTGAGACATGGATGCTTCTGCATCTATCTTCGAAAGGGAATTTGATATCGTCATATAAATTGCATGGATTGTGTGTCAACGTTTGCTTAACAAACGACGTAAGAAACGAGACTGCAGATATTATGGGTCACGATATCTTTGCTCTCATATGAACATGTGATTGATTTGACAAAGCTGACCCATGTATTTCTTGAGACTTGGATGCTTCTGCATCTATCTTCAAAACGGAATTCGATATGGTCATATAAATTGCATTGATTGTGTGTCAAAGTTTGCTTAACAAACGAAGCGAGACTGCAGATATTATGGGTCACGATATATATGCTCTCATATGGACATGTAATTGATTTGACAAAACTGACCCTTGTATTTCTTGAGACATGGATGCTTCTGCATCTATCTTCGAAAGGGAATTTGATATCGTCATAAAAATTGCATGGATTGTGTGTCAAAGTTTGCTTAACAAACTTCGTAAGAAGCGAGACAGCAGATATTATGGGTCACGATATATTTGCTCTCATATGGACATGTGATTGATTTGACAAAGCTGACCCTTGTATTTCTTGAGACATGGATGCTTCTGCATCTATCTTCGAAAGGGAATTTGATATCGTCATATAAATTGCATGGATTGTGTGTCAAAGTTTGCTTAACAAACTACGTAAGAAACGAGACTGCAGATATTATGGGTCACGATATATTTGCTCTCATATGAACATGTGATTGATTTGACAAAGCTGACCCATGTATTTCTTGAGACTTGGATGCTTCTGCACCTATCTTCAAAACGGAATTCGATATGGTCATATAAATTGCATGGATTGTGTGTCAAAGTTTGCTTAACAAACTTCGTAAGAAGCGAGACAGCAGATATTATGGGTCACGATATATTTGCTCTCATATGGACATGTGATTGATTTGACAAAGCTGACCATTGTATTTCTTGAGACATGGATGCTTCTGCATCTATCTTCGAAAGGGAATTTGATATCGTCATATAAATTGCATGGATTGTGTGTCAAAGTTTGCTTAACAAACGACGTAAGAAACGAGACTGCAGATATTATGGGTCACGATATATTTGCTCTCATATGAACATGTGATTGATTTGACAAAGCTGACCCATGTATTTCTTGAGACTTGGATGCTTCTGCATCTATCTTCAAAACGGAATTCGATATGGTCATATAAATTGCATTGATTGTGTGTCAAAGTGTGCTTAACAAACGAAGCGAGACTGCAGATATTATGGGTCATGATATACATGCTCTCATATGGACATGTAATTGATTTGACAAAACTGACCCTTGTATTTCTTGAGACATGGATGCTTCTGCATCTATCTTCGAAAGGGAATTTGATATCGTCATATAAATTGCATGGATTGTGTGTCAAAGTTTGCTTAACAAACGACGTAAGAAACGAGACTGCAGATATTATGGGTCACGATATATTTGCTCTCATGTGATTGATTTGACAAAGCTGACCCATGTATTTCTTGAGACTTGGATGCTTTTGCATCTATCTTCGAGACGGAATTCGATATCGTCATATAAATTGCATGAATTGTGTGTCAAAGTTTGCATAACAAACGTCGTAAGAAGCGATACTGCAGATATTATGGGTCACGATATATTTGCTCTCATATGGACATGTGATTGATTTGACAAAGCTGACCCTTGTATTTCTTGAGACATGGATGCTTCTGCATCTATCTTCGAGACGGAATTCAATATCGTCATATAAAATGCATTGATTGTGTGTCAAAGTTTCTTAACATCCGACGTAAGAAGCGAGACTGCAGATATTATGGGTCACCATATATTTGATCTCATATGGACATGTGATTGATTTGACAAAGCTGACCCATGTATTTCTTGAGACTTGGATGCTTCTGCATCTATCTTCGAGACGTCATACAAATTGCATGGATTGTGTGTCAAAGTATGCTTAACAAACGACGGAAGAAACAAGACTGCAGATATTATGGGTCACGATTTATTTGCTTTCATATGGACATGTGAATGATTTGACAAAGCTGGGAATTCGATATCGTCATATAAACTGCATGGATTGTATGTCAAAGTTTGTTTAACACACGACGTATGAAACGAGACTGCAGATATTATGGGTCACGATATATTTGCTCTCATATGGACTTGTGATTGATTTGACGAAGTTGACCCTTGCATTTCATGAGACTGGGATGCTTCTGCATCTATCTTCGAGACGGAATTCGATATCGTCATATAAATTGCATGGATTGTGTGTCAAAATTTGCTTAACAAACGACGTAAGAAGCGAGAAGGCAGATATTATGGGTCACGATATATTTGCTCTCATATGGACATGTGATTGATTTGACGAAGCTGACCGTTGCATTTCATGAGACTTGGATGCTTCTGCATCTAATTCGAAACGGAATTCGATATCGTCATATAAATTGCATGGATTGTGTATCAAAGTTTGCTTAACAAACTTCGTAAGAAGCGAGACAGCAGATATTATGTGTCACGATATATTTGCTCTCATATGGACATGTGATTGATTTGACAAAGCTGACCCTTGTATTTCTTGAGACATGGATGCTTCTGCATCTATCTTCGAAAGGGAATTTGATATCGTCATATAAATTGCATGGATTGTGTGTCAACGTTTGCTTAACAAACGACGTAAGAAACGAGACTGCAGATATTATGGGTCACGATATCTTTGCTCTCATATGAACATGTGATTGATTTGACAAAGCTGACCCATGTATTTCTTGAGACTTGGATGCTTCTGCATCTATCTTCAAAACGGAATTCGATATGGTCATATAAATTGCATTGATTGTGTGTCAAAGTTTGCTTAACAAACGAAGCGAGACTGCAGATATTATGGGTCACGTTATATATGCTCTCATATGGACATGTAATTGATTTGACAAAACTGACCCTTGTATTTCTTGAGACATGGATGCTTCTGCATCTATCTTCGAAAGGGAATTTGATATCGTCATAAAAATTGCATGGATTGTGTGTCAAAGTTTGCTTAACAAACTTCGTAAGAAGCGAGACAGCAGATATTATGGGTCACGATATATTTGCTCTCATATGGACATGTGATTGATTTGACAAAGCTGACCCTTGTATTTCTTGAGACATGGATGCTTCTGCATCTATCTTCGAAAGGGAATTTGATATCGTCATATAAATTGCATGGATTGTGTGTCAAAGTTTGCTTAACAAACTACGTAAGAAACGAGACTGCAGATATTATGGGTCACGATATATTTGCTCTCATATGAACATGTGATTGATTTGACAAAGCTGACCCATGTATTTCTTGAGACTTGGATGCTTCTGCACCTATCTTCAAAACGGAATTCGATATGGTCATATAAATTGCATGGATTGTGTGTCAAAGTTTGCTTAACAAACTTCGTAAGAAGCGAGACAGCAGATATTATGGGTCACGATATATTTGCTCTCATATGGACATGTGATTGATTTGACAAAGCCGACCATTGTATTTCTTGAGACATGGATGCTTCTGCATCTATCTTCGAAAGGGAATTTGATATCGTCATATAAATTGCATGGATTGTGTGTCAAAGTTTGCTTAACAAACGACGTAAGAAACGAGACTGCAGATATTATGGGTCACGATATATTTGCTCTCATATGAACATGTGATTGATTTGACAAAGCTGACCCATGTATTTCTTGAGACTTGGATGCTTCTGCATCTATCTTCAAAACGGAATTCGATATGGTCATATAAATTGCATTGATTGTGTGTCAAAGTGTGCTTAACAAACGAAGCGAGACTGCAGATATTATGGGTCATGATATACATGCTCTCATATGGACATGTAATTGATTTGACAAAACTGACCCTTGTATTTCTTGAGACATGGATGCTTCTGCATCTATCTTCGAAAGGGAATTTGATATCGTCATATAAATTGCATGGATTGTGTGTCAAAGTTTGCTTAACAAACGACGTAAGAAACGAGACTGCAGATATTATGGGTCACGATATATTTGCTCTCATGTGATTGATTTGACAAAGCTGACCCATGTATTTCTTGAGACTTGGATGCTTTTGCATCTATCTTCGAGACGGAATTCGATATCGTCATATAAATTGCATGAATTGTGTGTCAAAGTTTGCATAACAAACGTCGTAAGAAGCGATACTGCAGATATTATGGGTCACGATATATTTGCTCTCATATGGACATGTGATTGATTTGACAAAGCTGACCCTTGTATTTCTTGAGACATGGATGCTTCTGCATCTATCTTCGAGACGGAATTCAATATCGTCATATAAAATGCATTGATTGTGTGTCAAAGTTTCTTAACATCCGACGTAAGAAGCGAGACTGCAGATATTATGGGTCACCATATATTTGATCTCATATGGACATGTGATTGATTTGACAAAGCTGACCCATGTATTTCTTGAGACTTGGATGCTTCTGCATCTATCTTCGAGACGTCATACAAATTGCATGGATTGTGTGTCAAAGTATGCTTAACAAACGACGGAAGAAACAAGACTGCAGATATTATGGGTCACGATTTATTTGCTTTCATATGGACATGTGAATGATTTGACAAAGCTGGGAATTCGATATCGTCATATAAACTGCATGGATTGTATGTCAAAGTTTGTTTAACACACGACGTATGAAACGAGACTGCAGATATTATGGGTCACGATATATTTGCTCTCATATGGACTTGTGATTGATTTGACGAAGTTGACCCTTGCATTTCATGAGACTGGGATGCTTCTGCATCTATCTTCGAGACGGAATTCGATATCGTCATATAAATTGCATGGATTGTGTGTCAAAATTTGCTTAACAAACGACGTAAGAAGCGAGACGGCAGATATTATGGGTCACGATATATTTGCTCTCATATGGACATGTGATTGATTTGACGAAGCTGACCGTTGCATTTCATGAGACTTGGATGCTTCTGCATCTAATTCGAAACGGAATTCGATATCGTCATATAAATTGCATGGATTGTGTATCAAAGTTTGCTTAACAAACTTCGTAAGAAGCGAGACAGCAGATATTATGTGTCACGATATATTTGCTCTCATATGGACATGTGATTGATTTGACAAAGCTGACCCTTGTATTTCTTGAGACATGGATGCTTCTGCATCTATCTTCGAAAGGGAATTTGATATCGTCATATAAATTGCATGGATTGTGTGTCAACGTTTGCTTAACAAACGACGTAAGAAACGAGACTGCAGATATTATGGGTCACGATATCTTTGCTCTCATATGAACATGTGATTGATTTGACAAAGCTGACCCATGTATTTCTTGAGACTTGGATGCTTCTGCATCTATCTTCAAAACGGAATTCGATATGGTCATATAAATTGCATTGATGCTTCTGCATCTATCTTCGAAAGGGAATTTGATATCGTCATAAAAATTGCATGGATTGTGTGTCAAAGTTTGCTTAACAAACTTCGTAAGAAGCGAGACAGCAGATATTATGGGTCACGATATATTT
Organism: Musca autumnalis; assembly: GCF_047663935.1. Lineage (NCBI taxonomy): Eukaryota > Metazoa > Arthropoda > Insecta > Diptera > Muscidae > Musca > Musca autumnalis. The sequence continues at coordinate 36,590 of NW_027411724.1, forward strand.
GCTCTCATATGGACATGTGATTGATTTGACAAAGCTGACCCTTGTATTTCTTGAGACATGGATGCTTCTGCATCTATCTTCGAAAGAGAATTTGATATCGTCATATAAATTGCATGGATTGTGTGTCAAAGTTTGCTTAACAAACTACGTAAGAAACGAGACTGCAGATATTATGGGTCACGATATATTTGCTCTCATATGAACATGTGATTGATTTGACAAAGCTGACCCATGTATTTCTTGAGACTTGGATGCTTCTGCATCTATCTTCGAAAGAGAATTTGATATCGTCATATAAATTGCATGGATTGTGTGTCAAAGTTTGCTTAACAAACTTCGTAAGAAGCGAGACAGCAGATATTATGGGTCACGATATATTTGCTCTCATATGGACATGTGATTGATTTGACAAAGCTGACCATTGTATTTCTTGAGACATGGATGCTTCTGCATCTATCTTCGAAAGGGAATTTGATATCGTCATATAAATTGCATGGATTGTGTGTCAAAGTTTGCTTAACAAACGACGTAAGAAACGAGACTGCAGATATTATGGGTCACGATATATTTGCTCTCATATGAACATGTGATTGATTTGACAAAGCTGACCCATGTATTTCTTGAGACTTGGATGCTTCTGCATCTATCTTCAAAACGGAATTCGATATGGTCATATAAATTGCATTGATTGTGTGTCAAAGTGTGCTTAACAAACGAAGCGAGACTGCAGATATTATGGGTCATGATATACATGCTCTCATATGGACATGTAATTGATTTGACAAAACTGACCCTTGTATTTCTTGAGACATGGATGCTTCTGCATCTATCTTCGAAAGGGAATTTGATATCGTCATATAAATTGCATGGATTGTGTGTCAAAGTTTGCTTAACAAACGACGTAAGAAACGAGACTGCAGATATTATGGGTCACGATATATTTGCTCTCATATGAACATGTGATTGATTTGACAAAGCTGACCCATGTATGTAGGAACGGGTTAGGCAGACACTACATTGCGCTCCCCACTACCTGCTAAATGCACTCGCACATCAGACGTACGACATACGCTTTATTTAAAGACATACACTAAACACAGCACAGCAGACGAGACACACTAAACACACCACGACAGCAAAGAGAACTTCACAAGAAGTAAAATGACCGCCGACGAACGACAACCACACACAGTCGCTGTAGTGATATCGTTCGAGCAAGAAGTTACAAACGTTAGAAGTAAAATAATTAGAAGTTAAAAGTGAAGCATTGTTGGAGTTTGAATAAAAGAAGTTTATAGAAGATTGACTTTGAAGTTTATGTTAATAATTAATCAATAAGAACTTTTGTGTTAATAATTTATAAATAAGATCTGTGTAAATATTAATGTTAAGTTTACTTCACATAAATTTAATTAAATGAACCTGAAATAATAAATAAATGAATTGAACTATTATATTAAACATTAACCAAAGTGTTTTATTAAACCTGAGGTCATCATACCCACATATTTGGGGGCTCGCCCGTTCAAATTAAAAAGTGAAGTAAAAACTCTGTGCATGAACTGACGAAACATTTGAAGAACAATAGAAGCTGAATACACAAAAGTGAATTTTAAAATTTGAAAATTTGAATTTCAAAATTACTGACTTATTAATGATCATATACGGTGAAGAAAATTGTCTAATGATCATTACATTGAAAGAAGAGTAAACTTTAAAATTGAAGACTTCCTAATGATCATATACGGTGTTCAAAAATTACTAATGATCATTTCGCCAAAAAGAAGACAATTTGCAACAACAAAACATTTTGTGAAAAACAACAACAAATTTGCCTGTGCATAGACATTGCAACAACAAGGGTCTTGTGCATTGGAAAACAAATTGTGCCGTTCGCTGTGACCGTTGACGATGCCGTGCTGTGAGTGCTGAGTGTGCGCCAAAACAACAACAACGAGACTGCAGTTAGAAGACAAAAACAACAACATAGAAATGCTGAATGTGCGCATTTTCAAACCCAACAATTTTTTGGAGTGAGTTGAAGCTGAAGCTGTAATGTGTAAGAATTACAATAACACAATTATTAGTTGATACGTAGATTATTGTATGTATGTTTAGAAGTAAACAGTAGGAATTACGCATGAAGTTTTGGAAGGGGGATTGATTGTTCTAATTGTTGTTGGGAGTTAACGGCATAGAATAAGATGTTGTTTATTTAGGGGACACATTTTTTGTAACCTAACGGCAAGTTGTTACGCAAAAGAAATTTCGTAGAATTTTGTTTTTGCAAATCACATTGTCTAGGGTGATTGAGGGCACTTATTTTTGTGACCTAACGGCAACTTGTTTACGCAAAAGGAATTGCGTAGTGTTTTGTAAATCACATTGACAAGGGAAAATTTTAAGAAGTTAAAATTTTACTGTTGGTGTAAGTTGTATGTTTAGTAATTCTAAGAAGCTAGATTTATTATTGTAAAGCGACTAAGACAAAATGGACAGAAAACAAATAGAGTCACTTACTGTTCATGGTCTGAGAGACAAATTAGGCGAGTTGAATTTAGTAAAAAGTGGGAATAAGAGCGAGCTGCAGGCCCGTCTCCTTGAGCATTTCGGCCATTCCACACCTGACGACGACGGTTCCGACTATGGGGAAGCAGCATCAGGTGTTGGACATAGTACAACTTTGTTCACTTTGCGGGATATACAAGACTCGGTATCGAGCTTTAGTGGGGATAATTTACCTACGATTGACCATTGGCTTAGAGAATTCGAGGATTGTGCTTTCACAGTGGGTTGGAATAATTTGAGGAAGTTCGTATACGCAAAACAACTGCTGACTGGGGCTGCCAAAATTTATGTAAGGAGCCAACCTTCCATAAAAGATTGGTTCTCCCTAAAGCGGGCGTTGCAAAAAGAATTCGGTATAAAAATTTCTTCAGTAGAAGTTCACAGACAATTATCCAGCCGGAAAAAGAAGGATACTGAAAGCTTTAGGAAATATCTTTACAGCCTGATGGAAATTGGTCAACCCATCAATTTAGATGACGAAAGCCTCATTACATATTTCATTGAAGGCATTCCCGATACCAAACATAACAAAAGCATTTTGTACCAGGCAACCAGTGTAGATGACTTAAAAGCCAAGCTGAAAATATATGAGAAAATGCACGATTCTAAGGGGCCATCAAGCCCTACAGTATCTCAGGCAGATAGAGGCGAACATAATTTTCAGCAAACCTCAGTACGCTGTTTCAAGTGCGGTGATAAGGGGCACCTTTCAAATAAATGTAAGGTCCCAGAGACAAAATGCTTTAGATGTAAAGGCTTAGGGCATAAGTCTTACGAGTGTAAGACGGAGTCGAGAGAAATAGTTCCAGATGAAAAGACTGTCACAAATAAAAAAGCTGGGGTCAACAACACAATGGTTGAAGAGATTTCACAGTCTGCGAATAGAGTATTCAAAGAGGTTGAAATTTTCGGGAAAAAGTTCGTTGCTTTGGTAGACACTGGCAGTGATGTTTGCCTATTAAGAAGGGATGTACTGGATGTTGTAGGCAGAGTAGACGTTGTAGGGAAAAGAAAATCTCTGTATGGTATTGGTGGTAAAAGTATTTGTACGAGGGGAAATCTAAATACCAGAGCAATTATTGACAATAATGAAATTGAAATCACCTTTCATATAATAGAGACATCTGATATAACGTTGTGATAGGCAATGATGTGCTGAATGAAGTAGATCTTATTGTTGACAAAAATGGAGCAAGATTTTTGAGTAGAAACTGTACATCAAAATCAAATAAGGAGAAAGTTAAAGCATTTGTAAACAAAGACTCTTACCCAATGGACATCAATCCTACGCCGGAATTGAGGAAACAGTTTCCAAATGTCTTACAAGTGATTTCTATTCAGGATCTTGGCCAAGATGATACAAGAATCGAATGTTCGGAGAAGAATGGGACACAGATTAGAAGCATATCAGAGAAATGTAATCCCAACGAACATAATCCGAACACTCGATATGAAAATAGAAGTAGGAAGAAACATGTCGATAGAGTTCAGCGCACAGCAAGAGATGTGCCCCGATATTGTACAAGTGTAGAAGTTTTGGAAGGACGCTCAATAGTAGGTACGAAGGTACAATATTTTAATAAAACTACAGGATTGGTAAAAGAAAATGTCAGTGACAAGTGTAAGTCAAAAAGAGAGGAAATAAATAATGATACAGGGAAAGTACGTCAGATAAATTTAAAAGACTGTTGAGGTAGAAGAAAGTGTGGAACTTCACATTGCAGTAACGAATTGGTAGCCATTAAGCAAAACAAATTAGGTACAGGTGTGAAGTTGAAATCGAAGACTAGGGATTCGTGCGAAGATGTCCGAAAGTTGAACCATGGGAGGTACGTCGTCGAAAGGGTAGGTGATCATAAAGGGCCTAGGCGTTGTATGACTGTGGCCGAGTACATGAAGCCATGGGTACTACATTCGAGGGCGAATGTAGGTCAGGATGGCCGAATGTAGGAACGGGTTACGCAGACACTAAATTGCGCTCCCCACTACCTGCTAAATGCACTCGCACATCAGACGTACGACATACGCTTTATTTAAAGACATACACTAAACACAGCACAGCAGACGAGACACACTAAACACACCACGACAGCAAAGAGAACTTCACAAGAAGTAAAATGACCGCCGACGAACGACAACCACACACAGTCGCTGTAGTGATATCGTTCGAGTAAGAAGTTACAAACGTTAGAAGTAAAAAGTGAAGCATTGTTGGAGTTTGAATAAAAGAAGTTTATAGAAGATTGACTTTGAAGTTTATGTTAATAATTAATCAATAAGAACTTTTGTGTTAATAATTAATAAATAAGATCTGTGTAAATATTAATGTTAAGTTTACTTCACATAAATTTAATTAAATGAACCTGAAATAATAAATAAATGAATTGAACTATTATATTAAACATTAACCAAAGTGTTTTATTAAACCTGAGGTCATCATACCCACACGTATTTCTTGAGACTTGGATGCTTCTGCATCTATCTTCGAGACGGAATTCGATATCGTCATTAAATTGCATGGATTGTGTGTCAAAGTTTGCTTAACAAACTTCGTAAGAAGCAAGACTGCAGATATTATGGGTCACGATATATTTGCTCTCATATGAACATGTGATTGATTTGACAAAGCTGACCCATGTATTTCTTGAGACTTGGATGCTTCTGCATCTATCTTCGAGGCGGAATTCGATATCGTCATATAAATTGCATGGATTGTGTGTCAAAGTTTGCTTAACAAACTTCGTAAGAAGCGAGACTGCAGATATTATGGGTCACGATATATTTGCTCTCATATGGACATGTGATTGATTTGACAAAGCTGACCCATGTATTTCATGAGACTTAGATGCTTCTGCATCTATCTTCGAGACGGAACTCGATATGGTCATATAAATTACATGGATTTTGTGTCAAAGTTTGCTTAACAAACGACGTAAGAAGCGAGACTGCAGATATTATGGGTCACGATATATTTGCTCTCATATGGACATGTGATTGATTTGACAAAGCTGACCCATGTATTTCATGAGACTTGGATGCTTCTGCATCTATCTTCGAGACGGAATTCGATGTCGTCATATAAATTGCATGGATTGTGTGTCAAAGTTTGCTTAACAAACGACGTAAGAAGCGAGACTGCAGATATTATGGGTCACGATATATTTGCTCTCATATGGACATGTGATTGATTTGACGAAGCTGATTGATTCTGCATCTATCTTCGAGACGGAATTCGATGTCGTCATATAAATTGCATGGATTTTGTGTCAAAGTTTGCTTAACAAACGACGTAAGAAGCGAGACTGCAGATATTATGGGTCACGATATATTTGCTCTCATATGGACATGTGATTGATTTGACGAAGCTGAGACTTGGATGCTTCTGCATCTACCTTCAAAACGGAATTCGATATCATCATATAAAATGCATGAAATGTGTGTCAAGGTAAGCTTAACAAACGACGTAAGAAGCAAGACTGCAGATATTATGGGTCACGATATATTTGCTCTCATATGGACATGTGATTGATTTGACAAAGCTGACCCATGTATTTTTTGAGACTTGGATGCTTCTGCATCTATCTTCGAGACGGAATTCGATATCGTCATATAAACTGCATGGATTGTATGTCAAACTTTGTTTAACACACGACGTATGAAACGAGACTGCAGATATTATGGGTCACGATATATTTGCTCTCATATGGACTTGTGATTGATTTGACGAAGTTGACCCTTGCATTTCATGAGACTGGGATGCTTCTGCATCTATCTTCGAGACGGAATTCGATATCGTCATATAAATTGCATGGATTGAGTGTCAAACTTTGCTTAAAAAACGACGTAAGAAGCGAGACGGCAGATATTATGGGTCACGATATATTTGCTCTCATATGGACATGTGATTGATTTGACGAAGCTGACCGTTGCATTTCATGAGACTTGGATGCTTCTGCATCTATCTTCGAAACGGAATTCGATATCGTCATATAAATTGCATGGATTGTGTGTCAAAGTTTGCTTAGCAAACGACGTATGAAACGAGACTGCAGATATTATGGGTCACGATATATTTGCTCTTATATGGACATGTGATTGATTTGACAAAGCTGACCCTTGTAATTCTTGAGACATGGATGCTTCTGCATCTATCTTCGAAAGGGAATTTGATATCGTCATATAAATTGCATGGATTGTGTGTCAAAGTTTGCTTAACAAACGACGAAATAAACGAGACTGCAGATATTATGGGTCACGATATATTTGCTCTCATATGAACATGTGATTGATTTGACAAAGCTGACCCATGTATTTCTTGAGACTTGGATGCTTCTGCATCTATCTTCGAGACGGAATTCGATATCGTCATACAAATTGCATGGATTGTGTGTCAAAGCTTGCTTAACAAACTTCGTAAGAAGCGAGACAGCAGATATTATGGGTCACGATATATTTGCTCTCATATGGACATGTGATTGATTTGACAAAGTTGACCCTTGTATTTCTTGAGACATGGATGCTTCTGCATCTATCTTCGAAAGGGAATTTGATATCGTCATATAAATTGCATGGATTGTGTGTCAAAGTTTGCTTAACAAACGACGTAAGAAACGAGACTGCAGATATTATGGGTCACGATATATTTGCTCTCATATGAACATGTGATTGATTTGACAAAGCTGACCCATGTATTTCTTGAGACTTGGATGCTTCTGCATCTATCTTCAAAACGGAATTCGATATGGTCATATAAATTGCATTGATTGTGTGTCAAAGTTTGCTTAACAAACGAAGCAAGACTGCAGATATTATGTGTCACGATATATTTGCTCTTATATGGACATGTGATTGATTTGACAAAGCTGACCCTTGTAATTCTTGAGACATGGATGCTTCTGCATCTATCTTCGAAAGGGAATTTGATATCGTCATATAAATTGCAGGGATTGTGTGTCAAAATTTGCTTAACAAACGACGTAAGAAACGAGACTGCAGATATTATGAGTTACGATATATTTGCTCTCATATGAACATGTGATTGATTTGACAAAGCTGACCCATGTATTTCTTGAGACTTGGATGCTTCTGCATCTATCTTCGAGGCGGAATTCGATATCGTCATATAAATTGCATGGATTGTGTGTCAAAGTTTGCTTAACAAACTTCGTAAGAAGCGAGACTGCAGATATTATGGGTCACGATATATTTGCTCTCATATGGACATGTGATTGATTTGACAAAGCTGACCCATGTATTTCATGAGACTTAGATGCTTCTGCATCTATCTTCGAGACGGAACTCGATATGGTCATATAAATTACATGGATTTTGTGTCAAAATTTGCTTAACAAACGACGTAAGAAGCGAGACAGCAGATATTATGGGTCACGATATATTTGCTCTCATATGGACATGTGATTGATTTGACAAAGCTGACCCATGTATTTCATGAGACTTGGATGCTTCTGCATCTATCTTCGAGACGGAATTCGATGTCGTCATATAAATTGCATGGATTGTGTGTCAAAGTTTGCTTAACAAACGACGTAAGAAGCGAGACTGCAGATATTATGGGTCACGATATATTTGCTCTCATATGGACATGTGATTGATTTGACGAAGCTGATTGATTCTGCATCTATCTTCGAGACGGAATTCGATGTCGTCATATAAATTGCATGGATTTTGTGTCAAAGTTTGCTTAACAAACGACGTAAGAAGCGAGACTGCAGATATTATGGGTCACGATATATTTGCTCTCATATGGACATGTGATTGATTTGACGAAGCTGAGACTTGGATGCTTCTGCATCTACCTTCAAAACGGAATTCGATATCATCATATAAAATGCATGAAATGTGTGTCAAGGTAAACTTAACAAACGACGTAAGAAGCAAGACTGCAGATATTATGGGTCACGATATATTTGCTCTCATATGGACATGTGATTGATTTGACAAAGCTGACCCATGTATTTTTTGAGACTTGGATGCTTCTGCATCTATCTTCGAGACGGAATTCGATATCGTCATATAAACTGCATGGATTGTATGTCAAACTTTGTTTAACACACGACGTATGAAACGAGACTGCAGATATTATGGGTCACGATATATTTGCTCTCATATGGACTTGTGATTGATTTGACGAAGTTGACCCTTGCATTTCATGAGACTGGGATGCTTCTGCATCTATCTTCGAGACGGAATTCGATATCGTCATATAAATTGCATGGATTGTGTGTCAAAATTTGCTTAAAAAACGACGTAAGAAGCGAGACGGCAGATATTATGGGTCACGATATATTTGCTCTCATATGGACATGTGATTGATTTGACGAAGCTGACCGTTGCATTTCATGAGACTTGGATGCTTCTGCATCTATCTTCGAAACGGAATTCGATATCGTCATATAAATTGCATGGATTGTGTGTCAAAGTTTGCTTAGCAAACGACGTATGAAACGAGACTGCAGATATTATGGGTCACGATATATTTGCTCTTATATGGACATGTGATTGATTTGACAAAACTGACCCTTGTAATTCTTGAGACATGGATGCTTCTGCATCTATCTTCGAAAGGGAATTTGATATCGTCATATAAATTGCATGGATTGTGTGTCAAAGTTTGCTTAACAAACGACGAAATAAACGAGACTGCAGATATTATGGGTCACGATATATTTGCTCTCATATGAACATGTGATTGATTTGACAAAGCTGACCCATGTATTTCTTGAGACTTGGATGCTTCTGCATCTATCTTCGAGACGGAATTCGATATCGTCATATAAATTGCATGGATTGTGTGTCAAAGCTTGCTTAACAAACTTCGTAAGAAGCGAGACAGCAGATATTATGGGTCACGATATATTTGCTCTCATATGGACATGTGATTGATTTGACAAAGTTGACCCTTGTATTTCTTGAGACATGGATGCTTCTGCATCTATCTTCGAAAGGGAATTTGATATCGTCATATAAATTGCATGGATTGTGTGTCAAAGTTTGCTTAACAAACGACGTAAGAAACGAGACTGCAGATATTATGGGTCACGATATATTTGCTCTCATATGAACATGTGATTGATTTGACAAAGCTGACCCATGTATTTCTTGAGACTTGGATGCTTCTGCATCTATCTTCAAAACGGAATTCGATATGGTCATATAAATTGCATTGATTGTGTGTCAAAGTTTGCTTAACAAACGAAGCAAGACTGCAGATATTATGTGTCACGATATATTTGCTCTTATATGGACATGTGATTGATTTGACAAAGCTGACCCTTGTAATTCTTGAGACATGGATGCTTCTGCATCTATCTTCGAAAGGGAATTTGATATCGTCATATAAATTGCATGGATTGTGTGTCAAAATTTGCTTAACAAACGACGTAAGAAACGAGACTGCAGATATTATGAGTTACGATATATTTGCTCTCATATGAACATGTGATTGATTTGACAAAGCTGACCCATGTATTTCTTGAGACTTGGATGCTTCTGCATCTATCTTCGAGACGGAATTCGATGTCGTCATATAAATTGCATGGATTGTGTGTCAAAGTTTGCTTAACAAACTTCGTAGGAAGCGAGACTGCAGATATTATGGGTCACGATATATGTGATTGATTTGACAAAGCTGACCCTTGTATTTCTTGAGACATGGATGCTTCTGCATCTACCTTCAAAACGTAATTCGATATCGTCATATAAAATGCATGAATTGTATGTCAATGTATGCCTAACAAACGACGTAAGAAGCGAGACAGCAGATATTATGGGTCGCGATATATTTGCTCTCATATGGACATGTGATTGATTTGACAAAGCTGACCCATGTATTTCATGAGACTTGGATGCTTCTGCATCTATATTCGAGACGGAATTCGATATCGTCATATAAATTGCATGGATTTTGTGTCAAAATTTGCTTAACAAACGACGTAAGAAGCGAGACTGCAGATATTATGGGTCACGATATATTTGCTCTCATATGGACATGTGATTGATTTGACAAAGCTGACCCATGTATTTCATGAGACTTGGATGCTTCTGCATCTATCTTCGAGACAGAATTCGATATCGTCATATAAATTGCATGCATTGTGTGTCAAAGTTTGCTTAACAAACGACGTAAGAAGCGGGACTGCAGATATTATGGGTCACGATATATTTGCTCTCATATGGACATGTGATTGATTTGACGAAGCTGATTGATTCTGCATCTATCTTCGAGACGGAATTCGATGTCGTCATATAAATTGCATGGATTTTGTGTCAAAGTTTGCTTAACAAACGACGTAAGAAGCGAGACTGCAGATATTATGGGTCACGATATATTTGCTCTCATATGGACATGTGATTGATTTGACGAAGCTGAGACTTGGATGCTTCTGCATCTACCTTCAAAACGGAATTCGATATCATCATATAAAATGCATGAATTGTGTGTCAAGGTATGCTTAACAAACGACGTAAGAAGCAAGACTGCAGATATTATGGGTCACGATATATTTGCTCTCATATGGACATGTGATTGATTTGACAAAGCTGACCCATGTATTGTTTGAGACTTGGATGCTTCTGCATCTATCTTCGAGACGGAATTGGATATCGTCATATAAATTGCATGGATTGTGTGTCAAAGTTAGCTTAACAAACGACGTAAGAAGCGAGACTGCAGATATTATGGGTCACGATATATTTGCTCTCATATGGACATGTGATTGATTTGACGAAGCTGAGACTTGGATGCTTCTGCATCTACCTTCAAAACGGAATTCGATATCATCATATAAAATGCATGATTTGTGTGTCAAGGTATGCTTAACAAACGACGTAAGAAGCAAGACTGCAGATATTATGGGTCACGATATATTTGCTCTCATATGGACATGTGATTGATTTGACAAAGCTGACCCATGTATTGTTTGAGACTTGGATGCTTCTGCATCTATCTTCGAGACGGAATTGGATATCGTCATATAAATTGCATGGATTGTGTGTCAAAGTTAGCTTAACAAACGACGTAAGAAGCGAGACTGCAGATATTATGGGTCACGATATATTTGCTCTCATATGGACATGTGATTGATTTGACAAAGCTGACCCTTGTATTTCTTGAGACATGGATGCTTCTGCATCTATCTTCGAGACGGAATTCAATATCGTCATATAAAATGCATGGATTGTGTGTCAAAGTTTCTTAACATACGACGTAAGAAGCGAGACTGCAGATATTATGGGTCACGATATATTTGATATCATATGGACATGTGATTGATTTGACAAAGCTGACCCATGTATTTCTTGAGACTTGGATGCTTCTGCATATATCTTCGAGACGGAATTCGATATGGTCATATAAATTGCATGGATTGTGTGTCTAAATATGCTTAACAAACGACGGAAGAAACAAGACTGCAGATATTATGGGTCACGATATATTTGCTTTCATATGGACATGTGAATGATTTGACAAAGCTAGGAATTCGATATCGTCATATAGATTGCATAGATTGTGTGTTAAAGTTTGCTTAACAAACGACGTAAGAAACGAGACTGCAGATGTTATGGGTCACGATATATTTGCTCTCATATGGACATGTGATTGATTTGATAAAGCTGACCCTTGTATTTCTTGAGACTTGGATGCTTCAGCATCTATCTTCGAGACGGAATTCGATATCGTCATATAAACTGCATGGATTGTATGTCAAAGTTTGTTTAACACACGACGTATGAAACGAGACTGCAGATATTATGGGTCACGATATATTTGCTCTCATATGGACTTGTGATTGATTTGACGAAGTTGACCCTTGCATTTCATGAGACTGGGATGCTTCTGCATCTATCTTCGAGACGGAATTCGATATCGTCATATAAATAGCATGGATTGTGTGTCAAAATTTGTTTAACACACGACGTATGAAACGAGACTGCAGATATTATGGGTCACGATATATTTGCTCTCATAGGGACATGTGATTGATTTGACGAAGCTGACCCTTGTATTTCATGAGACTTGGATGCTTCTGCATCTATCTACAAAACGGAATTCGATATGGTCATATAAATTGCATTGATTGTGTGTCAAAGTTTGCTTAACAAACGAAGCGAGACTGCAGATATTATGGGTCACGATATATATGCTCTCATGTGGATATGTAATTGATTTGACAAAACTGACCCTTGTATTTCTTGAGACATGGATGCTTCTGCTTCTATCTTCGAAAGGGAATTTGATATCGTCATATAAGTTGTGAACACGCAAGAAGTGGAGAAAAAACGCTAAAATGCGACACTTGCTTTTCATCGTCTGCCCCACAAGTAGCATAGAATTTGCCAATTTGTTTATTTATCTTTATTTACGTTCATTGGCTCTCCGCACAAGTTGTTTATTTCTTTTTATTTACATTCGCTGGCTCTCCATACAATTTGTTTATTGCTTTTACTTTCGTTGGCTCTCCGCACAAAATAACATAGAATATTTCTGTTTTGTTTCGGTTTGGCTTTTGTTCTCCCTCTTTCTGTCTCTCCTTGCGGCATACATATGTACATGCACACACGGTAACCGGTTCTGAGAGGACTCCGGGGGATGGCAAGTGTGGGGCAGAAGGAGGTAGAATTTGTCCAACGCAAGAGAAGAAGTTGAAGTTTTTTGTTAGTCGATTTTTTGATCTCGGAAAGTGTGCCAACGTGCGAGTCAACAAAGTTTGTGTGTGCCAACGAACATTAACTTAAATATTAAATATTAATTGATCTTGTCAAGTTAACTATTGAATATTAGTGTCCCCCTGTCATAGACAGAAGAAAAGAAGAAAAAGTTGAATTATTACTGTGCCCTTAATACCGATTGAATTGGTTGTTTTAAGTTAATTTTAATAAACAAACCAACGGATTGTTGGTGAGCAAAGAAAACGAAAGGTGTTTTTTTTGTGGCTTGTTGGAAATAGGACGGTGTGTTTGTCAACGGCAGCTGGTGTTATTCTAATTGTTCAGTGCTGCCTCCCCGTCCCCCGTTGTCTCACAAGGGGAATCCATTGGTGCGTGCCTAAGTGGCTTAACCGGCATATTAACTCGAGGCCGGAGGTGCAGGTGGACTGAGCTGGCCAGGGACGACTACATCCGTGGTGGCCAGCTTTCGGAAGGTTGGGTAAGTGGCCCAAACATTGGTCCTTACGAAGCCGTTGCAAGGAGTAAATAAGCAAGACGACAAGATATAAATTGGAACAACAGTAAGTACACAAATTTGCCTAGAAAATTGTGTTACATACATATGCGGAAACATTGGCTCGGCTGTTTTCATTTTAAATTTGTCTCAAGGAGAAAATTTTATTAGTTTTTTGGTGACAAAATTAAAAAACACCATAGGTAATTGACTTCTAAGGTTACGTTCGTACGGTTTCTATGTAAATATTGCCTGTACTGTTGTTGTTTTTGTCGCATTTTGGAATCGGCATTTATTATTGTTTGCCTGCACTGCTGATTTGTCTCATTTTGATATTTTATGTTCTGGAGAACATTGTTGTTGTTGGCTCGCTGCGTGTGCGCTGGCGTTGCAGCTCTTATTGCGCTGCCTCTGTTGCGGTGGTAGTGGCCGGGCATTTGACTCGGCGCAGATGGATGTTTGCTCTGGCTGAGTGCATTTGTTGATGTTGTTGTAATCTCACACAAATTGTGTGTGGGATTTGCCTGGCTTGCGTTTGACTCGGCTCTTGTATGCTTGTGCGAGCTGAATCTTTGGGGGTGATTTTGTCAGCGCTCACACATTGTGTGTTTTTTCCTTGTGGTTGGCTCTGTTGGTTGGCAAATAGCTCGCTAGAAGAGAAGTGCGAGTGTAAAAAGCAAAGACAAAATTGACAATTAATTTGTTTTTGTTTTGTTTTGGCTATCCCCACTGGTAAATAAGGTGGTTGATGCAAACAGATGCTTATTGGGACTTTTGGCTCTTGGTGTCTGTATGAAATCTTATGTTGGCTCTCGGTGTCGCAGCGTTAAGAATTTTGGCTTTTTGTTTGTGAACGCTGTGGACGACCAGACGTTAGTCAGTGAAGGCATATTTAATAAAAATTGCTTTACACTGTAAATCGAGATTTATTCTTTGAAAAATATTTGCTATTTGCGAAGGTGAGAACTTTGGTCTTCGAAGAGAACAACGAATATTGTCCCAATAAAATATTGTCCCAATTCCAATTGGATGTTTTTTAAATAAAAAACGATGTTTATATGGAGTGCATAGGCCTGACTTTCAAAAATAAAAGGAATTTATTAGAGAACGACTTCTTTTGTTGAAAACTTTGGCTCAGTCTGAAAGAAATAATCACAATCGACAAGAGTATATTTGATTGCTTCATAATTAAAAATGTTTGGAATTTTTTGCCGATAATTTTGAATTGATATTGGGAAGCTGTTTGTAATTATTTGGCTCTTGGAGTGGATGATGTTGACTCATAGGACATTTTCGAAACATTTGTATGCAATAATTTGAGATTGATGGTTGTGGACATTGTTGGATATTCCCATTGAATCTGTTGACTCGGTGGTTCTTTTGGCTCGCTGGGCGTAAATTGTTGATCCGTTCCGTTGGGTATTCTCATTGGTTCTTTTGGCTCGTGGGGCATAAATTGGTGATCCGTTCCGTTGAGTATTCATTGGCTCTTTTGTCTTGTTGGGCATAAGTGGGAGATTCGATCTTTTTGGCTCATTGTGTAATTGGAATTACGTATTCATATGAAAAGCTGTTGTCACACGTTGGGCCGAAAGTAAATATTTTTCGAGTATTGGTACATATTTCGTTTTGGCTTTGGCTCGACTGCATTTTTTTGGCATCGGCTGCTGTGTTTGCCTTGTGAAAGAGATACATTTTTGGACTGTCACTAATCCGTGGGATTCAATTGTTGATTTTAGTCTCTCGGACGGGTTGATATTTTAATTAAAGATGGCCATGGAGTATTTTTTGCTACAATGTGATGAAATCACATCCTTTGAGGAAGATCTAGTGGCGTCGGATGTATCAATTTATAATGAGGCTGCAGTGGAGGCCGAAAAGGCGGAGTTACAGAGGATATGGTCTGAATGGAGGCATGCTTATAAAAAGTGCACAGAAGATCCAGAATGTGCCAAGAAAAATAAGGAAGTCCTTAAGACAAAAAAGAAGACGGCTCATCACAGCTATATAAAGTGTACAAGTATCCTGGGGGAGAGGATGGAAAAGGTGAAAGTTGTCCCGAGCACTGTTAATCACAGGCCTTCGTCCTCTGTTGTGGTTCCACCGTGTGATACGGAAGTCTTTGAGGGAGATTATCTTTCGTGGCCCAGCTTTCGTGATTTATTCACAGCTATTTACGTGAACAACAAGAAGCTTAGCCCAGTGGAGAAGCTCTTCCATCTTTTCCAAAAGACGAGCGGAGAGGCGAGGGAAATAAATCGCCATATTCCCTTAACGGCGGAAGGATTCACGATTGCATGGGACAACCTACGCAATCAGTATGAAAACAAGAGAATTTTAGTGAATTCGCAGCTGAGGATTCTATTCAATTTGGCCCATTGTGGACAAGAGTCTGCTAGTTGTCTCAAGAAGTTACAGCGGGACGTGACCAATTGTATTTCTGTCTTGGAGCTCTATAAAATTGACGTGAAGTCGTGGGATCCAATTTTCGTCTACCAATGCTCTTCGAGGATGCCCAAACTTACGTTGTCTCTATGGGAGCAGTCTTTAGCAAATAAGACTGAGTTGCCCCGCTGGGATGAGTTGAATAAATTCCTAACGGATAGGTTTCAGGCCTTGGAGAACGTCGCGGACATGACTTCGGCGAATTGTGGGCAACCAAGTCAGGGGTCTCGGCCGAAATCAAACCAGTTTGACAGGTCGAAACAATTTAAAGTCCATCACACGAAGGTGAGCGATCCAAAATGTCGTTTGTGTAAAGGGGCGCATACGTTGAAATCTTGTCCAAAGTTCCTGAGCATGGACTTCAGGGGTAGATTGAACGTAGTGAAGAGGGAAAATAAATTTTTGAATTGTTTGACTATGTCTCAAGCCGTCACATCAAATCAAAATGTTGCCTCGGGTTCGACAAATTCCGCAAATGGTAGGAATTTTCACACATCCGTGTCAAAGAAGACAATGCTTGCCACAGCGTGGATAGAAATTTTGAAGGATGGGGCCTCATACCGGTTCCGTGCATTGGTTGACCCGTGTTCAGATGACACATTTGTGTCTTCTCGGGTTCAGAGAAGGCTGAAGCTACCGACTACTTCGGTCTCTGCAGACATTTCCGGCTTAGGTGGTGGACATCTGACCAAATGCTCGAAGGTTGCCTCAATTACGATTGGCTCTTGTAAAAATTCGTCGTTCGCTCTTGATTTGGAGGCCTACGTTGTCCCAGATATCACTGGAAACATTCCGACCCAGCCGCTGGATGAGATTTCGTTGGCTCGACTACCTGAGTTGGATTTGGCGGATCCAAATTTTTATGAAAGTGGCCCAGTTGATGTCTTACTGGGAGGGAATGTCTATCCCATTATTTTGCTCAGTGGGGTAAAAAAGGGTATTCTTGGCTCGCTATTGGCTCAGGAGACGGTGTTTGGGTGGATTTTGACTGGCCCAGCGACAAATTTGGTCGATCGTCAGAGGATCAGTGTTACATATTGTACCAGGGTTGATGTCAAGGATGAGTTGACCAAGTTCTGGGAGATTGAGGAAGTTCCCAGGGTACCTGTTGTCTCAGTGGATGACCGTAGGTGTGAGGAGATATTCCTATCGACTACAATTAGAGGCCCTGATGGAAGGTATGTGGTGGATTTGCCATTTCGGACAGAGTTGTCTTTCTCAGCCTCGTCCAAATCAAGTCGATATGTGGCTCTGTCGCAATTTTTGCGAAATGAATTGTCTTTGGCCCGAAATCCCGAGCGGAAAGGGAATTACGATGAGGTGATCCTGGAATATTTGGCTCTAGGTCATATGGAGAAGGTCCAAGGTTTAGTAGATTACCAGGACTGTTATTATTTGCCTCATCATGGCGTTTTTAAGCCCGAAAGCGCGACGACGAAGCTGAGAGTCGTATTTAATGCTTCTTGTCCTTCGGTGGAAGGAAAGAGTTTAAATGATGCGCTGTATGTTGGGCCTACGTTGCAAAAGGACATTGTTTCTTTGGTCCTAAATTGGCGGGTATATAAATACGTCTTCAATGCGGATATCACCAAAATGTATCGTCAGATATGGGTGAATCCGGAGCATAGGAAGTATCAGCGTATATTGTTTAGGCTCACTCCAGAAGATGAAATTGCTGATTACCAGCTAAGAACAGTGACGTTTGGCGTCAATTGCGCTCCTTATTTGGCCCTTAGGGCGCTTTTAAAGCTTGCGGATGATGAGAAATATCGTTTCCCTGTTGGCTCGAAAATTTTGCGAAACAACATGTATGTTGACGACGCTTTGGTAGGCGTACATACTGTCTCAGAGGGTATAAAGGCACGAAATTCATTAATAAACATTTTAAAGTCCGCTGGCTTCGAGTTGAGAAAGTGGGCGTCGAATTCCAAGGAGATCTTAAAAGGTTTGGCTCGTTCTGATCTGCTAAGCGATGAATTTTTGGAACTAGGGGACAAAAGTTCTGCGAAAACGTTGGGCATTCGCTGGAACTCTTCAACGGATTCTTTCTATTTCGTAATGGACAAAATAGAGGAGAGAAGTTTTTACACCAAGAGGCAGGTGCTTTCAATTATTGCCAAAATTTTTGACCCATTAGGATGTCTCTCGCCGATAGTTGTCACTGCGAAAATTCTGATGCAACATTTGTGGCTGGATGATATTGGATGGGATGATCCTTTGAAGCCCCTTTCGCTACTAAATTGGAAAGCCTTTGTCTCGAGTTGGGAAGGAATAGGGCAGATCAGTATACCTCGATGGGTGAGATATTTCCCAAATAGCAAGATTGAGTTGCATGGTTTTTGTGACTCATCTGAGTCGGCGTATGCGGCAGCTTTATACCTGAGGGTAGAAGGTGAAAGTTCTGTTGTCTCTAACTTATTGGTGGCTAAATCCAAGGTTGCCCCATTGAAAAGAACTTCTTTGCCTCGTTTGGAGCTTTGCGGCGCACTCCTCCTCGCAGAGTTAGTTGACTCAGTTGTCCCACAGTTGGATCTCCCCAAGGCCACTTTGACGGCCTGGTCGGATTCGACCATAGTTTTGTCTTGGCTCAAGAAACCTTCGTATAGTTGGACAACGTTTGTTGCCAACAGGATTGCTGTTATCCAAGAAAAGATTGGTAATGAATGGCGTCATGTGCCAACTAACGATAACCCGGCAGATTTGGCAACCCGGGTGCGGACTCCTTCGGAGCTGAAGGAATCTCTTTTGTGGTGGCACGGACCAAGTTGGCTCACTCTGCAGAAAGACGAATGGCCCAGTTGCCCCTCTGTACCTGAAACCACCCTCGAAGTAAAACCGACAAAGGTACATCTTGCCCAATCTGCCGTCCCAGATGACGTTCTAGCAAGGTTTTCTCGTTTGTCGACCGCTGTTCACGCTATAGCGTATGTGTTCCGTTTTTTCCGCCGGACGCACCCGTCTACAAAGAAGTTGGCCCGCTTTGAGTCTGCCCGTTTGTCGGCAGAAGAGATAGCTTTCGCTCGATACCGATTGATGTCGATGTCCCAAAGAATTAACTTTCCCCAAGAGTATGACTGTCTCAGCAAGAAGCTACAGCTCGACCCGGGTAGCCCTCTGTTGTCCTTGAATCCGTTTCTTGATCGCCATCAGCTTATCAGGGCAAACGGGCGCTTAGGAAATACGTTGTCTCTGCCTTACGATGAGCGTCATCCGATTATCCTGGCGTACAATAGCCGGTTCGCGGAACTCTATGTGGACCACATCCACCTGCTGACCAATCACGGCGGCATCCAGTTGACTCTAGCCACGACGAGGCTTGAGTGTTGGATTATCCGAGGGAAGAATCTCGTGAAGAATCGCTACCGCAAGTGTGTCAAGTGTGTAATGGCTCAGAAAAAGCGCCAAGCCCAACTCATGGCGGCTCTGCCTCCCGAGAGGACAACCTTTAGCAGACCATTTGCCACCTCAGGTGTTGATTTCGCTGGCCCGTTTGAGATCAAAACGTTTAACGGTCGTGGGTGTCGACTGTCGAAAGGATACATATGCCTATTCGTGTGCTTCGTCACGAAGGCGATCCACCTTGAGTCTGTAAGCGAACTCTCCACCCCCGCTTTTTTAGCTGCGTTGTCCCGATTTGTCTCTCGACTAGGGTGTCCTCTTCACCTCTACTCGGATAATGGCAAAAACTTTGTCGGCGCCGATCGAGAGCTCCGAGCTAATTTTGGGAAGGTTGTCTCAGAGTTGAAGGACGAAGCTGTCGCGAAGTACGGGTTCCAGAAGCTTGAGTGGCACTTCATCCCCGCCGCAGCGCCTCATATGGGTGGGCTTTGGGAGGCTGGGTTGAAAAGCTGCAAAACCCACTTGAAGAAGATGTCGGGTCAAGTCCGCCACACTTTTGAGGAATTTGCCACGATTCTGGCCCGCATCGAAAGTTGTCTCAATTCGAGGCCCCTTAGTCCTTTGTCCCATAGCGTCGATGATCTCGGTGCACTAACTCCGGGACATTTCCTTATCGGAGGACCGCTTCTTGTCCCAGCAGAGCCGGAGCAAGCCGAGAAGACGTCTCTGCAAAACCGCTGGCAGCGGCTGAAGTTGTTGACCCAGGAGTTCTGCGAGCGTTGGAAGTCTGAGTACCTCAAGGAGTTACACAGGAGGACTAAGTGGAAGAGATCTCAGAATGATCTACGATTGGACGATTTGGTGGTGCTTCACAGCGACTCTATGGCTTCAAACGAATGGCGGCTAGGTCGTGTCATAAAGTTGTACCGCGGGCCTGATGATCGTGTCCCGGTCGTGGACCTACGGACTCAGAACGGGGTCATCTCTCGTCCCGTTCACAAGCTTGTATTGCTTCCTCGCTCAGAATAGTTGTCTCAAGTTCTCAGCCCAGCCGATGTTGTCCCATAACTCTCGCATCCAAGTTGTCTCATTAATTATCCCACATAACTACCTCATACTCTCTGTTACAGATGGCCTACAATGAAGAGTACTTGTGCCCCTTTTGCCACGCTCGGCATGGCCTGAGAAAGTGCCGCACCTTCCTGCAAATGCTGCTGAACCAGAAGGCCCTGTGCGTGACCTTCCAGGGGTATTGCGTCAATTGCCTGGGCATGTCCCACAAAGTCGAAGATTGCCCATTGCTAGAGGGGTGCAGAAAATGTCAACTGTCCCATCACACCATCCTCCACGCCATGAACGAGGATACTCACGCCTGGATCAAGATGACGGCGGAGGTCCTAGTCCACATCCCTGGCTCATCGATACCCCGATTAAGGTGCGTGCCTACATCAACCCGCTCAAAACCAGAAGTACCATCCGGTACGGGGGCCCACTGCCTGAATACCGCCCAGAATTCGGGAACTCTGCCCGGGTGGTGATGACGTCTGTCCGGAATAAGGTGTTTACGTACACGGCCACGCTCAAGACCCAGCGCAGAGAGTTGCGCACGATGCCTCGCCGTCCGCTGGACTTGCGGTGCCTCAAGGGGTTGTACCCGAAGGCAGACGTTGCGGACCAGAACCTTTTCCGTCCTGGCTTACCGCATGCCCAGAAGACCATCTTTGGATGGACGTTTTTCGGGGAGGTGCCCCTCAACCTCGCTTAATGCAGCCCCTCGATATATCTATAAACTCATTTGGCTCATCGTGATGTGTTACCAAAACAAAGGCTGGATCGCTGGACGACGGAGTCTTTCTACATGAATTATTATTTTTTTTTTTTGTTAGTTTGCCCTAAGCATTTGATACTCATTCTCAGTTTTTTCATATCTTTATTGTCCCTCAGAGGGATCCATACTACATTTTAGTTTGTTTAAGTTGGGAACTAGTCCCAAGGGGTGGAGGATGAACACGCAAGAAGTGGAGAAAAAACGCTAAAATGCGACACTTGCCTGTTCATCGTCTGCCCCACAAGTAGCATAGAATTTGCCAATTTGTTTATTTATCTTTATTTACGTTCATTGGCTCTCCGCACAAGTTGTTTATTTCTTTTTATTTACATTCGCTGGCTCTCCATACAATTTGTTTATTGCTTTTACTTTCGTTGGCTCTCCGCACAAAATAACATAGAATATTTCTGTTTTGTTTCGGTTTGGCTTTTGTTCTCCCTCTTTCTGTCTCTCCTTGCGGCATACATATGTACATGCACACACGGTAACCGGTTCTGAGAGGACTCCGGGGGATGGCAAGTGTGGGGCAGAAGGAGGTAGAATTTGTCCACCGCAAAAGAAGAAGTTGAAGTTTTTTGTTAGTCGATTTTTTGATCTCGGAAAGTGTGCCAACGTGCGAGTCAACAAAGTTTGTGTGTGCCAACGAACATTAACTTAAATATTAAATATTAATTGATCTTGTCAAGTTAACTATTGAATATTAGTGTCCCCCTGTCATAGACAGAAGAAAAG
Organism: Musca autumnalis; assembly: GCF_047663935.1. Classification (NCBI taxonomy): domain Eukaryota; kingdom Metazoa; phylum Arthropoda; class Insecta; order Diptera; family Muscidae; genus Musca; species Musca autumnalis. Next base: position 58,684 of record NW_027411724.1, read on the forward strand.
AAGAAAAAGTTGAATTATTACTGTGCCCTTAATACCGATTGAATTGGTTGTTTTAAGTTAATTTTAATAAAAAAAACCAACGGATTGTTGGTGAGCAAAGAAAACGAAAGGTGTTTTTTTTGTGGCTTGTTGGAAAGAGGACGGTGTGTTTGTCAACGGCAGCTGGTGTTATTCCAATTGTTCAGTGCTGCCTCCCCGTCCCCCGTTGTCTCAGAAGGGGAATCCATTGGTGCGTGCCTAAGTGGCTTAACCGGCATATTAACTCGAGGCCGGAGGTGCAGGTGGACTGAGCTGGCCAGGGACGACTACATCCGTGGTGGCCAGCTTTCGGAAGGTTGGGTAAGTGGCCCAAACAAGTTGCATGGATTGTGTGTCAAAGTTTGCTTAACAAACGACGTAAGAAACGAGACTGCAGATATTATGGGTCACGATATATTTGCTCTCATATGAACATGTGATTGATTTGACAAAGCTGACCCATGTATTGTTTGAGACTGGGATGCTTCTGCATCTATCTTCGAGACGGAATTCGATATCGTCATATAAATTGCATGGATTGTGTATCAAAATTTGCTTAATAAACGACGTAAGAAACGAGATTGGAGATATTATGGGTCACAATATATTTGCTCTCATATGGACATGTGATTGATTTGACGAAGCTGACCCTTGTATTTCATGAGACTTGGATGCTTCTACACTTATCTGCGAAAGGGAATTCGATATCGTCATATAAATTGCATGGATTTTGTGTCAAAGTTTGCTTAACAAACGACGTAAGAAGCGAGACTGCAGATATTATGGGTCACGATATATTTGCTCTCATATGGACATGTGATTGATTTGACAAATCTGACCCATGTATTTTTTGAGACTTGGATGCTTCTGCATCTGTCTTTGAGACGGAATTCGATATCGTCATATAAATTGCATGGATTTTGTGTCAAAGTTTGCTTAACAAACGATGTAAGAAGCGAGACCGCAGATATTATGGGTCACGATATATTTGCTCTCATATGGACATGTGATTGATTTGACGAAGTTGACCCTCGCCTTTCATGAGACTTGGATGCTTCTGCATCTATCATCGAGACGGAATTCGATATCGTCATATAAATTGCATGTATTGTATGTCAAGGTTTGCTTAACAAACGACGTAAGACACGAGACTGTATATATTATGGGTTACGACATATTTACTCTCATATGGACATGTGATTGATTTGACTAATTTGACCCTTGCATTTCATGAGACTTGGATGCTTCGGCATCTATCATCGTGACGGAATTCGATATCGTCATATAAATTGCATGGATTGTGTGTCAAAGTTTGCTTAACAAACGAAGCGAGACTGCAGATATTATGGGTCACGATATATTTGCTCTCATATGGACATGTGATTGTTTTGACAAAGCTGACCCATGTATTTTTTGAGACTTGGATGCATCTGCATCTATATTTGAGACGGAATTCGATATCGTCATATAAATTGCATGGATTTTGTGTCAAAGTTTGCTTAACAAACGACGTAAGAAACGAGACCGCAGATATTATGGGTCACGATATATTTGCTCTCATGTGAACATGTGATTGATTTGAGGAAGTTGACCCTTGCATTTCATGAGACTTGGATGCTTCTGCATTTATCTTCGAGGCGGAATTCGATATCGTCATATAAATTGCATTGATTGTGTGTCAAAGTATGCTTAACAAACGACGTAAGAAGCGAGACGACAGATATTATGGGTCACGATATATTTGCTCTCATATGGACATGTGATTGATTTGACGAAGCTGAGACTTGGATGCTTCTGCATCTACCTTCAAAACGGAATTCGATATCATCATATAAAATGCATGATTTGTGTGTCAAGGTATGCTTAACAAACGACGTAAGAAGCAAGACTGCAGATATTATGGGTCACGATATATTTGCTCTCATATGGACATGTGATTGATTTGACAAAGCTGACCCATGTATTGTTTGAGACTTGGATGCTTCTGCATCTATCTTCGAGACGGAATTGGATATCGTCATATATATTGCATGGATTGTGTGTCAAAGTTAGCTTAACAAACGACGTAAGAAGCGAGACTGCAGATATTATGGGTCACGATATATTTGCTCTCATATGGACATGTGATTGATTTGACGAAGCTGAGACTTGGATGCTTCTGCATCTACCTTCAAAACTTAATTCGATATCATCATATAAAATGCATGAATTGTGTGTCAAGGTATGCTTAACAAACGACGTAAGAAGCAAGACTGCAGATATTATGGGTCACGATATATTTTGTAATGTTGAAAGGAAAACTCAGAGGATTTTTCTTTAACTTTGCTAATAGAGCAAAGTGCAAGTTCAGAATAGGTCTGCCTTCTTTATTTTTTCTTCGCTATTTATATACAATTCTTAAATCTAACATTGAGTTCTTATTTTCTAATATTCACAAAAATACTCGATATTGAACAACTCCCAACCAATAGGAAAAGAGTTCAATATCGTTACAATTACATATGTATGTGTATATGTAATATCCCACATATGTTGTCATACATTTGAGTCTTTCACTCATATTCATATTTTAGAATTTTACTCAATGAATCTACTATTGGGATATTCTTCAATCCCATTGGCCAACTGACTCATTACAATAGTCTTGAATTCCAATTGGAACTCTAAACCATTGCCCTACATATGAGTGAGTAATGAACTCGCTGTGGCGCTGCGAAACAAAAAGAAAAACAAAGCAATGAACTCGTAGTGGCGCTCGATCAGCATAACAAAACAAAATATCGAACATCTAAATGTATGGCAACATAATGTGTTGGTGACATACTACACCCTCACCCTTAAAAGAAATGTATACAATTCTTTTGTGTGCATAAACAAATTGTATGCATTTTATGACAATTCTGTTCGGTGGTGTCAAGTTGTTTCTTTGTGAATAACTTAGAATTAAAAAATTGTTCTTTTGACATATGATCTTAAGTGGGCTAAGTATATTTTTTTTGTATTCGGAAATAAAATGATTTTTTGTTTACATACATACTTAAAGTAAGAGTCTTAAAATAAAAATATTTTGGTTTACATTACTTGTTATATTTTTTTAAAAAATTCTTATGAAATACTTTTTCTTTGTTATTAATTCTTATTGTAACATTTAAATCATCAATATTTATTACTTCATATGGACCATGATAAGGTGATTCATTTTTTCTTCTATTCTCCTTTTTAACTAAAACTAAATCTCCTATTTTAATATCTATTCTATTCGTATTATTTAATGAATTTAAACTTCTCTTGATTTTAGTCTGTTCAATTATATTTCTAGCGTTTTCTAATGAAAGTTTTAATCTAAGCTTCAATTCTTTAGCATAATTCTCTGTATCATACACTTTTTCATTATTCATTACTTTCTCGCCTGGCATTGTCGGTAATTTTCCAAAAATTAACTCGAATGGTGAATACCCTGTGTCAACATGTGGTGTGATGTTGTATGCAAAAGCATAATACGGTATCCATTCATTCCAATTATCATTATTCACAAAAGAAAGAAAATATTTGTTTAGAACTCTATGATTTCTTTCAACTGAACCTACTGTCTCATGATGGTAAGGTGTCGAGAACTTCTGTTCTATATCTAAGAGTTTACACATCTCACCCATCAGTTCATTTACAAATTCAGTACCTCTGTCAGATTTTAGAGTCTTGAATATTCCATACTTCAATATTAAATGTTCATTCAAATTTCTAGCTATTGATTTGGCTTCCTTTGTCTCCATAGGTACAGCTATTATATATTTAGTTAATTCACATTGCATAGTTAGTATATATCTATAATTATCTGAGGGTCTTAAGGGTCCTACCGTGTCAATTACTACTGTATCAAAGCTACTTAATGGTGTATCTGTCTTCATTAACGGTTCTTTGGTATGTCTAATCTGTTTATTTCTTTGGCACAAATCACATGTAGATACGTATTTCTTTACCATCTTGCACATGTTCTTCCATATATATTTCTGTTTTAGTTTTAATAATGTTTTTCTTACTCCAAAATGACCTCCGCATGGTGTATCATGATATAATTTTATCAATTCATATTTTTCTTCTTCATTAAATATTTTTCGAGGATTTTCATATAAAAGAATTCTGACGTCACTATATTTCAAATATTTATTCATTTTTTCTTTAAATTTCCCATGGGTTATTATTTCAAATATATCGTCACTTTTACTAAGTGCGATATTCTTAATACTCAATCTGCTTAACTCAGATGATAGCTTCTCCAAAATATTATCTAGATAATAAGGATTGTCACTACATCTTATGGCCAATTCGTTCACAGAATGATTATCAAGAAAAGTGAATTCTTTTGTCGACACATCAATTATAAATTTTAATTTTTTAGCTAGCTTTATATCTTTAATGGATGTACATTCCACTACTTTGAGTTGATCAGGCTCATCGGGATATGTCATCTCATTATCTTTATCCATATTGCGCAATTTATTTTTCATTCCTCGTGTTATCACCAGCGATTTCTTAACTTTTTCGTCAATATTCTGAGGTATCATTGTTTTTAATATATTGGAGTCTATTTTAATACGTGAAAGTGCATCAGCATTAGTATTATTAATTCCTTTCTTATACACAATTTCAAAATCATAGTCTGATAGTTCTAATCTAATTCTTGTCAACTTGGAACTTGGATTCTTATGAGAAAACAATGAGACTAGTGGACGATGATCCGTAACCACTATAAATTTCCTACCATAAAGATAAGGATGGAAAAACTGAATTCCCCAATGTATACCCAATAATTCCTTTTCAATGACTGGCTTATTCTTCTCATGTTTATTCAAAGAGCGGCTTGCATAAGATATTGGTCTATCATTTCCTATTTCTCCTTGCGATAGTATTGCACCTAGAGCAAAATCAGAAGCATCTGTAGTTAGTATAAAAGGTTTATCAAAATCTGGATACTGTAAAATTGGTGGTGTTATTAACTTATTTTTAAGTGTCTCAAATGACTTTTGGCATTGTTCCGTCCATTCAAATTTAGTGTTCTTCTTAGATAATGAGTTCAAACATGTAGTTATTTCGGCAAAATTTTTAATGAATCGTCTATAGTAATTACAAAATGCTACGAATCTTCTAACGTCATCTGCGTTTTTTGGAACTGGATACTTGGTTATTGCATCGTATTTTGAAGGATCTGGCTTAATTCCGTTAGGAGTTATTAAATGACCTAAATAAACTACCTCTGGTTTCAAGAAACAACATTTATTAGGGTTGAGTTTCAAATTGTACCTATTCAGTCTATCTAGTACCTTAATGAGATTCTCATTGTGGTGTTTGAAACTACATCCAAAAACTATTATGTCATCCACATAAAGAAATGCTTCAGACTCCAAACCAGACAAGGCTATTGTCAACATACGTTGAAAACTATTAGATGATATTTTAAGACCAAAAGGTAACCTTGTATACTGATAATGCCCATTAGATGTCGAAAATGCTGTCAGTGGTCTTGACTTAGGATCAAGTTCAATCTGATGAAAAGAACTAGTCATATCTAACGTCGAAAAATATTTCGCTCTACCCAATCTATCCAAAATATCGTCCAAACGAGTTAATGGAAACTTGTCATTAACAATCTTATCATTAAGTTTCCTAAAATCTACAACTAATCTCCATTTCTTCAAATCCGTCTGTCCTTTCTTTGGAACTAAAAGCAATGGTGCATTATAAGGACTAACTGATGGTTCAATTACTCTACTTTTCAAAAGATCTTGTACTTGAGCATTTATTTCTTCCTTATGTGCTTGTGGTAGTCTATAATTCTTTATATAAACAGGATTTTTGTCTTCAAGGTTAATTTTCTGCTTATAAAAATTGTTTGTCGTTAAATCCTCATCTTCAAGATGGAATGTCGACTGATATTTCCTTAATATAGCTACAATTTCTTTCCTATGACCTTCACTTAAGTCATCTAAACTAATTTTGCTTATTAACCTCTCAAAACGTTCATCCGTATAACTACTGTGTGAGTAAGAATGGTTAACCGTAAGTATATCATAATTGCTTAAAGGAACTGTTTCTAATTTCATATGATCTATCGTCATGTCTTGGTCAGTAACGTTCAGTAATTTGATATGCTTATTTCCATTTTTCGGAATTATAGAATTAGCCAAAAACCGATTTAATACTACTGCATCTTCTACCAAATTGATGGTAAAAGGTAGAATGATTTCACTCCTTTTTGGTACAACTACCTGATTGATCTTGAAAGAACTATCATGTATAGGAATTGTGATGCTTTCACCATTTAAATTAAATGTTAGGATATACCTATCATAATCAACGTTACACTTATATTTCGATAAAAAATCTCTGCCTAAAATTCCATCTGTACTAAGTGGAATATCATTTGATACTAGCTGAACACTATGCTCAATAACCATACCATTTATATCTATTTTAATATTAGTTGACCCAAACGATTTAATTATTTCCCTCGAAATGCCTGTTAAATTGCAATAATCATGCGGATTTTCCTCATAACGGTACAATAATTTTTCTTTACATAAAGAAATATCTGCACCCGTATCAATTAAAAATGTAAGTGGATAGTCTACATCTACTATGTTTAATCTTACATAATTCTTGAGGTTAGATGATATACTGAAAATGTTTCTGTTTTTTACTGTGTGCTCTCCGAAGACGAAGGTCTTGGGGTCTCCGGAACTTGAAAGTTTCCCTGATCTTGTACCTGGTTAACATTATAATCCCTACTATTGTAGTCATTGTTGTTTCTGTTATTGTTACCATTATGGTTATTATTGTTCCAGTTGTTATTGTTTTTCCTATTTCCATTATTATTCCTGTTATTACTATTGCTGTTATTACGTCCATTCCTGTTATTATTTTTGTTGTTTTTATTACCTTTATTTCGGTTGTAGCCATTATTATTATTACTGTCATTGTTACCATTATTGTTGTTATATCGTTTGTTATTATTACCGTTATTGTAATATTTCTTTTTACCATTTTTATTATCCCTATTAGTTTGTGCATTATGGTACATCACGTCTTTCTGTTTCGTACGAGATACGTATCTTTCTGCAATTCGCAAAGCATCGGCAAATGTCGATACACGACTAGCCTCAATAGTTGAAACAATTTGTTGATCCTGAAGCCCATTCAAGAATGTATTGAATGCTGTCAGGTTGTTAGTAGCTATTATTGCTTCTCTACATTGTTCACCTAAATCAGAAATCTGAATCTCGTTAAGCTCAGAAACAAGACTTTCTATTTTATTAGCGAAACCTTGCAAGTTGTTATTTCTCTGAGTTAAACCAGTCAATTCGTTCAAAATGGCATTAGACGACTTTACGGGCTTATAGGCTGCTTTTAAGGCAGACAATAATTCAGTAATGTTCTTAGGTACTCCTTTCTGTTTCACCCTATTTTTGACCCGACTATCTAATCTTGAACAAAAAACATATTTAAAGAAGAATTCTTTCTTTTCCTCGGGAACTGTCTCGTATACTAACTCTAGATTAGCAGCGAAACTCTCCAAATCTTCTTTTTTACCTGTAAAAACCGGTATTAAAGTAACAATAGTCTTCAGATCACTGGTCTCCATCTTGCCTTCTTGTTCTGCAGTGTTTTTATCTCTAACCTGTTGAGCTGATTCTGAGTGTTCTAATAATAAGCCTAAAGCTTCAGCTTTCAATTCGTTAAACCTCGTCCGAAACTTAACTGGATCTACGAGCTCTTCTTTTTCTAGTATGTTCTTAAAGTCTGTTTGTAAGTTTTCTAACTCTAATTTCTTTTTTCCTATGGTTTCCTTTGTTTACGGTTTGCTCAATGACTTTCTCGCATTTGATATTAATATACCTAAAGACTGTAAAACCTTATCCATGGTCTATTACAATTCTTAACTACAATATTATTTTTCTTCATTCAATCACGGTATTACAATTTTTAACTACAATGTTATGTTTCTTCAATTAATCATGGTATTACAATTTTTAGTCTCGGTTTCTACTGCAACGCACTCAACCTGGCTTGTTGCTTGCGTATTTGTTTCTTTACATATCTCCTTAAATATCTTATTATTGCTACTATGGTTATAATAACACAAATTAATATTAATACCTCTACGCTCACACTTACTGCTGTTGGAGCATTAGCAGTTGCTTGAATTACCTCGCTTATCTTTGTCTGGGTGCTTCCCATGGTTTACAAAATTTTGAACACCGTTTTATTTCATTTCACAATCTTTTTTTATTTTAAAAAAATTTTGACCACGAGCGGCTAGCGCTTACTGGCCCTAACGTCTGCAGATTGATGCAGCGTTTAATAATAAAAAAAAAAAATTTCTTACTTCCTATTTTCGAGATAATTCCTTATGAGGAATTCAATCTCGTTTACGCGTAACCATAACCTCGACGCCCGGTCCCAAGGAGGTGGCGGATCTGAATTAATTTCACGTAGAAGAAGGGCCTTCTCCTTCTTAAGCCTCCATGTATAGCCTCCTCTACGGCGAGGGGTGTCGACCAAAGGAATCTCCGTGAGCCGGTCCTCCTCTCTAGACCTCCGTTGACTCCTTCTCTTATATTCTTCTATTGTAATAGGTTGAGGGCCTGACATCTGGTTGGTGGTTGGTGGTGGTCCTTCTTCTTTAATCCACGATCCTGGCTTGGATCGGACTGCCCGGACAGTATGGCAGTGTCTTCAAAGGAACTTCTCTGCGGCTTGACGCAGGATCAGCTATTTTCATCTGCGGATGGAACGCAGGAATACTTGGAAGTTAATTTGGAAGTTAATTTGGCAGGATCGCCATGTACTATGCAAAGGAAAACTCAGAGGATTTTTCTTTAACTTTGCTAATAGAGCAAAGTGCAAGTTCAGAATAGGTCTGCCTTCTATATTTTTTCTTCGCTATTTATATACAATTCTTAAATCTAACATTGAGTTCTTATTTTCTAATATTCACAAAAATACTCGATATTGAACAACTCCCAACCAATAGGAAAAGAGTTCAATATCGTTACAATTACATATGTATGTGTATATGTAATATCCCACATATGTTGTCATACATTTGAGTCTTTCACTCATATTCATATTTTAGAATTTTACTCAATGAATCTACTATTGGGATATTCTTCAATCCCATTGGCCAACTGACTCATTACAATAGTCTTGAATTCCAATTGGAACTCTAAACCATTGCCCTACATATGAGTGAGTAATGAACTCGCTGTGGCGCTGCGAAACAAAAAGAAAAACAAAGCAATGAACTCGTAGTGGCGCTCGATCAGCATAACAAAACAAAATATCGAACATCTAAATGTATGGCAACATAATGTGTAGGTGACATACTACAATTTGCTCTCATATGGACATGTGATTGATTTGACAAAGCTGACCCATGTATTGTTTGAGACTTGGATTCTTCTGCATCTATCTTCGAGACGGAATTGTATATCGTCATATAAATTGCATGGATTGTGTGTCAAAGTTAACTTAACAAACGACGTAAGAAGCGAGACTGCAGATATTATGGGTCACGATATATTTGCTCTCATATGGACATGTGATTGATTTGACAAAGCTGACCCTTGTATTTCTTGAGACATGGATGCTTCTGCATCTATCTTCGAGACGGAATTCAATATCGTCATATAAAATGCATGGATTGTGTGTCAAAGTTTCTTAACATACGACGTAAGAAGCGAGACTGCAGATATTATGGGTCACGATATATTTGATCTCATATGGACATGTGATTGATTTGACAAAGCTGACCCATGTATTTCTTGAGACTTGGATGCTTCTGCATCTATCTTCGAGACGGAATTCGATATGGTCATATAAATTGCATGGATTGTGTGTCTAATTTTGCTTAACAAACGACGGAAGAAACAAGACTGCAGATATTATGGGTCACGATATATTTGCTTTCATATGGACATGTGAATGATTTGACAAAGCTGGGAATTCGATATCGTCATATAGATTGCATAGATTGTGTGTTAAAGTTTGCTTAACAAACGACGTAAGAAACGAGACTGCAGATGTTATGGGTCACGATATATTTGCTCTCATATGGACATGTGATTGATTTGATAAGGCTGACCCTTGTATTTCTTGAGACTTGGATGCTTCAGCATCTATCTTCGAGACGGAATTCGATATCGTCATATAAACTGCATGGATTGTATGTCAAAGTTTGTTTAACACACGACGTATGAAACGAGACTGCAGATATTATGGGTCACGATATATTTGCTCTCATATGGACTTGTGATTGATTTGACGAAGTTGACCCTTGCATTTCATGAGACTGGGATGCTTCTGCATCTATCTTCGAGACGGAATTCGATATCGTCATATAAATAGCATGGATTGTGTGTCAAAATTTGTTTAACACACGACGTATGAAACGAGACTGCAGATATTATGGGTCACGATATATTTGCTCTCATAGGGACATGTGATTGATTTGACGAAGCTGACCCTTGTATTTCATGAGACTTGGATGCTTCTGCATCTATCTACAAAACGGAATTCGATATGGTCATATAAATTGCATTGATTGTGTGTCAAAGTTTGCTTAACAAACGAAGCGAGACTGCAGATATTATGGGTCACGATATATATGCTCTCATGTGGACATGTAATTGATTTGACAAAACTGACCTTTGTATTTCTTGAGACATGGATGCTTCTGCATCTATCTTCGAAAGGGAATTTGATATCGTCATATAAGTTGCATGGATTGTGTGTCAAAGTTTGCTTAACAAACGACGTAGGAAACGAGACTGCAGATATTATGGGTCACGATATATTTGCTCTCATATGAACATGTGATTGATTTGACAAAGTTGACCCATGTATTTCTTGAGACTTGGATGCGTCTGCATCTATCTTCGAGACGGAATTCGATATCGTCATATAAATTGCATGGATTGTGTGTCAAAGTTTGCTTAACAAAAGTCGTAAGAAGCGAGACTGCAGATATTATGGGTCACGATATATTTGGTCTCATATGGATATGTGATTGATTTGACAAAGCTGACCCTTGTATTTCTTGAGACATGGATGCTTCTGCATCTACCTTCAAAACGTAATTCGATATCGTCATATAAATTGCATGGATTGTGTGTCAACGTTTGCTTAATAAACGACGTAAGAAGCGAGACTGCGGATACTATGGGTCACGATATATTTGCTCTCATATGGACATGTAATTGATTTAAAAAAAATGTCCCTTGTATTTCTTGAGACATGGCTGCTCGTGCATCTATCTTCGAAAGGGAATTCGATATCGTCATATAAATTGCATGGATTGTGTGTCAAAGTTTGCTTAATGAACGACGTAAGAAGCGAGACCGCAGATATTATGGGTCACGATATATTTTCTCTCAAATGGACAAGTGATTGATTTGACGAAGTTGACCGTTGCATTTCATGAGACTTGGATGCTTCTGCATCTATCTTCGAAACGGAATTCGATATCGTCATATAAATAGCATGGATTGTGTGTCAAAGTTTGCTTAACAAACGACGTAAGAAGCGAGACGGCAGATATTATGGTTCACGATATATTTGCTCTCATATGGACATGTGATTGATTTGACAAAGCTGACCCATGTATTGTTTGAGACTGGGATGCTTCTGCATCTATCTTCGAGACGGAATTCGATATCGTCATATAAATTGCACAACAACACCTAAAGGTGACGCACTGTATTATAGCTGCCATGACGTAAAACATGAATTTGGTTGCGGATTCGTAGTTAGTCGGAGACTAAAACATCTGGTATCCAGCTTCACCCCAGTGAATGAAAGACTTGCTGCAATTCGAATAAAAGCTAAATTCTTCAACATCAGCTTTATTTGTGCTCATGCTCCCACTGAAGAAAAGGACGAACAGACCAAAGATATATTTTACGAGCGCTTAGAAGAAACATATGACCGTTGCCCTGCCCATGACATTAAAATCATTCTAGGCAATTTTAATGCCAAAATTGGAAAGGAGAATATCTTTTGCCCAACAGTCGGGAAATTCAGTCTCCATAGTGAAACATCTGACAATGGTATGAGGCTGATAGACTTTGCAGCTGCAAAAAACATGGTAGTTAGCATTACCAGATTTAATCATCTCGATATTCATAAGGGCACCTGGCTGTCTCCAGATCAAAGAACAAGTAATCAAATTGATCATGTTGTAATAGATGGAAGACATTCATCCAGCGTGTTGGATGTACGATCGTTCCGAGGCGCAAACATTGATTCGGACCACTACCTTGTTGCAGCAAAGGTACGTACCCGTCTAAACGTTGCAAATAAAGCACGAACAGACTCAACGCGGAAGTTGGACATCGATAAGCTGCAAACACAACAGATAGCCACAGCATATTCCACTCAACTAGCCCAATTGCTTAACGCGAGCACTCCTTGTCCCGATAACATAACAACACAATGGCAGCATATTGCCCACTCCATGCAAACAGCCGCAAAATCCACACTTGGATTCCAGAGACCTCCACAAAGGAATTCATGGTATGACCAGGAGTGTCGTGCTGCTACCGAAGAGAAAAATGCGGCATATAGAGCTACTTTACAATCAGTAGCAACGCGTAGTGCACGAGAGAGATATCGGGAGAAAAGGAGAGAAGAGAAACGGCTTTTCCGCAAGAAAAAGAGAGAAATGGATAAGCGGGAGTGTGAAAAAATCGAGATGTACAGGAGACAGAATGAAGTCCGAAAATTCTATCAAAGAGTGAAACATCAAACAGATGGCTTTGGTACAGGCACATCCTCCTGTAGAGACCAGCAAGGTAATCTGGTAACAGATACAGATAGCGTGCTCAGGATATGGAAGGATCATTTCTCCAATCTGCTGGTATCCAATAGTAGCGAAGACGATGATACCACAGATCCAATCCCAGAAGATGGTATAGAATGTATACCGCCCGGCCAAGATGAGGTAAAAACAGCAATCAAGCGGCTGAAGAATAATAAAGCAGCAGGAGCCGATGGCTTACCAGCCGAGCTGTTTAAAACCGGAGGCGACGAGCTGATAAGGTGTATGCATCAGCTAGTTAGCACTATCTGGCAGGAAGAACGCGTACCCGATGATTGGAACCTGAGCATCCTATGTCCGTCCACAAGAAAGGAGATAAGACTGTATGCTCAAACTATAGGGGCATAAGTCTTCTCCCTATTGCCTATAAGATAGTGTCAGGGATATTGTGCGAACGACTAAAGCCAATGGTCAACGAAATAATTGGACCATACCAATGTGGCTTTAAACCTGGCAAGTCAACCATTGACCAGATATTTACCCTGCGGCAAATCCTAGAGAAGACCCAAGAGATGCAGATCGACATATTTCACCTTTTTGTCGATTATAAAGCAGCATTCGACAGTCCCCTCCGATCAAAGGTATTTCACGCAATGTCTGAATTTGGTATTCCCGCAAAGCTCATCCGGCTTTGTAAGATGACTTTAACTGATACTAGGTCCGCAGTTAAAATTGGAAAGAACCTCTCCGAAGAATTTTGTACCAAAAGAGGTTTCAGACAAGGAGACAGCCTTTCGTGTGACCTGTTCAACATTTTGCTGGAAAAGGTAATACGAGATGCAAATGTCAAAAGAAATGGCACAATTTACACCAATAGCCACATGTTACTTGCCTATGCTGATGACATAGACATCATGGGACGATCAGTAAAGGAAGTAACTGATACCTTTAGGAAGGTCGAAGCAGAATCTGCGAAAGTGGGTCTGGCGGTAAACGGCGAAAAGACCAAATTGATGGTGTCGACGCGCAAAGCGTCCATAGAGCTCGGACCAACCGTAGAAGTTGGTACCTACAATTTTGAGGTAGTTAAAGACTTCGTCTACCTCGGCACTGCCATAAACACAACAAACAACATCAGTTCTGAAATAAGAAGAAGAATTGTATTGGCCAACAGATGCTACTATGGATTAAGTAAGCAATTTAAAAACAAAGCCACATCTCGTCAAACAAAAATAACACTATACAAAACGCTGATACTACCCGTGCTAATGTATGGCTCCGAAGCATGGGTACTTGCGCAAGCAGATAAGGCAGTGCTTGGTGTGTTTGAGAGGAAAATTCTTCGAAAGATCTACGGGCCGATTTGCGTTGACGGTGAATATCGACGTCGTATGAACCACGAGCTATATAAGCTATACAAAGACATGCATATAGTTAAACGTATCGAGATGCAACGATTGCGTTGGCTAGGCCATATCATGAGAATGAGCGATGATGAACCCGCTAAAAAGGCGTATGAATACATGCCACATGGCGGTGCACGCAGAATCGGCAGGCCTAAGCTTCGATGGAGCAAACAAGTGGATGAAGAAATGGAAAGGCGCGGTATTCCAAAAAGTCAAGCGAAAAACAGAGAGGAATGGAGATCTTTTCTTAGTTCGGTCTATAGAACAAATGTTCTGTAATGGGCCAACTAAGTAAGTAATATAAATTGCATGGATTGTGTGTCAAAATTTGCTTAACAAACGACGTAAGAAACGAGATTGGAGATATTATGGGTCACAATATATTTGCTCTCATATGGACATGTGATTGATTTGACGAAGCTGACCCTTGTATTTCATGAGACTTGGATGCTTCTACACTTATCTGCGAAAGGGAATTCGATATCGTCATATAAATTTGATTTGACAAATCTGACCCATGTATTTTTTGAGACTTGGATGCTTCTGCATCTATCTTTGAGACGGAATTCGATATCGTCATAAAAATTGCATGGATTTTGTGTCAAAGTTTGCTTAACAAACGATGTAAGAAGCGAGACCGCAGATATTATGGGTCACGATATATTTGCTCTCATATGGACATGTGATTGATTTGACGAAGTTGACCCTTGCCTTTCATGAGACTTGGATGCTTCTGCATCTATCATCGAGACGGAATTCGATATCGTCATATAAATTGCATGTATTGTATGTCAAGGTTTGCTTAACAAACGACGTAGGAAACGAGACTGTATATATTATGGGTCACGACATATTTACTCTCATATGGACATGTGATTGATTTGACGAATTTGACCCTTGCATTTCATGAGACTTGGATGCTTCGGCATCTATCATCGTGACGGAATTCGATATCGTCATATAAATTGCATGGATTGTGTGTCAAAGTTTGCTTAACAAACGAAGCGAGACTGCAGATATTATGGGTCACGATATATTTGCTCTCATATGGACATGTGATTGTTTTGACAAAGCTGACCCATGTATTTTTTGAGACTTGGATGCTTCTGCATCTATCTTTGAGACGGAATTCGATATCGTCATATAAATTGCATGGATTTTGTGTCAAAGTTTGCTTAACAAACGACGTAAGAAACGAGACCGCAGATATTATGGGTCACGATATATTTGCTCTCATATGGACATGTGATTGATTTGACAAAGCTGACCCTTGTAATTCTTGAGACATGGATGCTTCTGCATCTACCTTCAAAACGGAATTCGATATCGTAATATAAATTGCATGGATTGTGTGTCAAAGTTTGCTTAACAAACGACGTAAGAAACGAGATTGGAGATATTATGGGTCACAATATATTTGCTCTCATATGGACATGTGATTGATTTGACGAAGCTGACCCTTGTATTTCATGAGACTTGGATGCTTCTACATCTATCTTCGAAAGGGAATTCGATATCGTCATATAAATTGCATGGATTGTGTGTCAAAGTTTGCTTAACAAACGAAGCGAGACTGCAGATATTATGGGTCACGATATATTTGCTCTCATATGGACATGTGATGGATTTGACGAAGTTGACCCTTGCATTTCATGAGACTTGGATGCTTCTGTATTTATCTTCGAGGCGGAATTCGATATCGTCATATAAATTGCATTGATTGTGTGTCAAAGTATGCTTAACATACGACGTAAGAAGCGAGACGACAGATATTATGGGTCACGATATATTTGCTCTCATATGGACATGTGATTGATTTGACAAAGCTGACCCTTGTAATTCTTGAGACATGGATGCTTCTGCATCTACCTTCAAAACGGAATTCGATATCGTAATATAAATTGCATGGATTGTGTGTCAAAGTTTGCTTAACAAACGACGTAAGAAACGAGATTGGAGATATTATGGGTCACAATATATTTGCTCTCATATGGACATGTGATTGATTTGACGAAGCTGACCCTTGTATTTCATGAGACTTGGATGCTTCTACATCTATCTTCGAAAGGGAATTCGATATCGTCATATTAATTGCGTGTATTGTGTGTCAAAGTTTGCTTAACAAACGACGTAAAAACGAGGCTGCAGATATTATGGGTCACGATATACACTCCACGTCAGTAGAATAGAACACCTAAATTTCTGGTAATGTTGGCTTATTTATCCCGAAGCGAATGAATCTACGTTTTTAATTTTGTAGAGATTTAAAGTCGATAATGTTCCATATCAAACACAGAAAAAATTATGTTTCTAGTTCTTCACGAAATGATTTTCTGATCATTTTTCCGATATTACTATGAAAAATAGGCATTTATTTTTGGTCATCAGGATAGAACAGTCACTTTATTTTCGCGAATTTTTGAGATATTAAAGCCGAATTTTCTTTCAGTCGATAAAGCAAGGCTTTCTAATCATTTTTCACCAAAGAAAACCTATAAATTATTCCGCGGACACCGAAATAACAGCGTTAAAGGGTTTAAATTGACAGATATTGGAAACATCTCGGAATATCAATAGGAGTCGCGCAATTATGTCACATTTCTTCACAATAAGATAGAATATGACACAGACAACCTCGACGGATGCAATCGAGTGCTTCGGATGCTGATAAAATGGAATATTTTCAAAATATTTATGAAAAAGGTCAAAATTTCTTAAAAAACCATGATGATTTGTTCAATAAAATGATTTTTCCGCGAACATGTCTGCCATTTAATGGTTTGGAAATATGCCCCAGATTTAGAGGAAAATAATCTGATATGAAAATAACCGCTATTTAATACACTGAGGGAAATTTTAGCACATTTTTCAAATTGAACACACCCGTTGGATTTTGAATTTTATATCTGTTCTTATTTCGGTGTCCGCGACTGTTCTTAACAGTGTTATGCTCCAATATAAATGGACCAGTTTATGCTCTCCATACCGGATTTTACGAATTAGTAGTTTTTTTAACTGAAATCGCAAATGTAAAAGCCCCGTTTTCGCGGGAAAACACAGTCATGGAAATTGAGGTTTTAGGTTTCGTATGTTGTTTTATAAGGTACTAAAATTTCCCTCAGTGTATTAAAATAACGGTTGTTTTCGTATCAGATTATCTTCCTTCAAATCTGGAGCATATTTCCAAACCTCTGAACGGCAGACTTGTTCGCGGAAAATCCATTATATTGAACAAATCATCATGGTTTTTTAAGAAATTTTGAACTTTTTCATAAATATTTTGAAAATATTCCATCTTATCAGCATCCGAAGCACTCGATTGTATCCGTCGAGGTTGTCTGTGTCATATTCTATCTTATTGTGAAGAAATATGACATAAATGCGCGACTCCTATTGACATTCCTAGATGTTTCCAATATCTGTCAATTTAAACCCTTTAACGCTGTTATTTCGGTGTCCGCGGAATAATTTATAGGTTTCCTTTGGTGAAAAATGATTAGAAAGCGTTGCTTTATCGACTGAAAGAAAATTCGGCGTTAATATCTCAAAAATTCGCGAAAATAAAGTGACTGTTCTATCCTGATGACCAAAAATAAATTCCTAATTTTCATAGTACTGTAGGAAAATAGATCAGAAAATCATTTCGCGAAGAGCTAAAAACATAATTTTTTATGTGGTTGATACGGAACATCATAGACTTTACATCCCCACAAGATTGAAAACGCAGATTCATTCGTTTTGGGATAAATAAGGTAACATTAACAAAAATGTAGGTGTTCTATTCTACTGACGTGGAGTGTACATATTTGCTGTCATATGGACATGTGATTGATTTGACAAAGCTGACCCATGTATTTTTTAAAACTTGGATGCTTCTGCATCTATCTTTGAGACGGAATTCTATATCGTCATATAAATTGCATGGATTTTGTGTCAAAGTTTGCTTAACAAACGATGTAAGAAGCGAGACCGCAGATATTATGGGTCACGATATATTTGCTCTCATATGGACATGTGATTGATTTGACGAAGTTGACCCTTGCATTTCATGAGACTTGGATGCTTCTGCATCTATCATCGAGATGGAATTCGATATCGTCATATAAATTGCATGGATTGTATGTCAAGGTTTGCTTAACAAACGACGTAAGAAACGAGACTGTATATATTATGGGTCACGACATATTTACTCTCATATGGACATGTGATTGATTTGACGAAGTTGACACTTGCATTTCATGAGACTTGGATGCTTCTGCATCTATCATCGAGACGGAATTCGATATCGTCATATAAAATGCATGAATTGTGTGTCAAAGTATGCCTAACAAACGACGTAAGAAGCGAGACTGCAGATATTATGGGTCACGATATATTTGCTCTAATATGGACATGTAATTGATTTGACAAAACTGGCCCTTGTATTTCTTGAGACATGGATGCTTGTGCATCTATCTTCGAAAGGGAATTTGATATCGTCATATAAATTGCATTGATTGTGTGTCAAAGTTTGCTTAATAAACGACGTAAGAAGCGAGACCGCAGATATTATGGGTTACGATATATTTGCTCTCAAATGGACATGTGATTGATTTGACGAAGTTGACCGTTGCATTTCATGAGACTTGGATGCTTCTGCATCTATCTTCGAAACGGAATTCGATATCGTGATATAAATTGCATGGATTGTGTGTCAACGTTTGCTTAATAAACGACGTAAGAAGCGAGACTGCAGATGCTATGGATCACGATATATTTGCTCTCATATCGACATGTAATTGATTTGACAAAACTGACCCTTGTATTTCTTGAGACATGGATGCTTGTGCATCTATCTTCGAAAGGGAATTCGATATCGTCATATAAATTGCATTGATTGTGTGTCAAAGTTTGCTTAATAAACGACGTAAGAAGCGAGACCGCAGATATTATGGGTCACGATATATTTGCTCTCAAATGGACATGTGATTGATTTGACGAAGTTGACCGTTGCATTTCATGAGACTTGGATGCTTCTGCATCTATCTTCGAAACGGAATTCGATATCGTCATAAAAGTTGCATGGATTGTGTGTCAAAGTTTGCTTAGCAAACGACTTATGAAACGAGACTGCACATATTATGGGTCACGATATATTTGCTCTCATATGGACATGTGATTGATTTGACAAAGCTGACCCTTGTAATTCTTGAGACATGGATGCTTCTGCATCTATCTTTTAAAGGGAATTCGATATCGTCATATAAACTGCATGGATTGTGTGTCAAAGTTTGCTTAACAAACGACGTAAGAAGCGAGACTGCAGATATTATGGGTCACGATATATTTGATCTCATATGGACATGTGATTGATTTGACGAAGCTGACCCTTGTATTTCATGAGACTTGGATGCTTCTGCATCTATCTTCAACACGGAGTTCGATATTGTCATATAAATTGCATGGATTGTGCGTCAAAGTTTGCTTAGCAAACGATTTATGAAACGAGACTGCAGATATTATGGGTCACGATATATTTGCTCTCATATGGACATGTAATTGATTTGACAAAGCTGACCCTTGTAATTCTTGAGACATGGATGCTTCTGCATCTATCTTTTAAAGGGAATTCGATATCGTCATAAAAATTGCATTGATTGTGTGTCAAAGTTTGCTTAACAAACGAAGCGAGACTGCAGATATTATGGGTCACAATATATATGCTCTCATATGGACATGTAATTGATTTGACAAAACTGACCCTTGTATTTCTTGAGACATGGATGCTTCTGCATCTATCTTCGAAAGGGAATTTGATATCGTCATACAAATTGCATGGATTGTGTGTCAAAGTTTGCTTAACAAACGACGTAAGAAACGAGACCGCAGATATTATGGGTCACGATATATTTGCTCTCATATGGACATGTGATTGATTTGACAAAGCTGACCCTTGTAATTCTTGAGACATGGATGCTTCTGCATCTATCTTATAAAGGGAATTCGATATCGTCATAAAAATTTCATTGATTGTGTGTCAAAGTTTGCTTAACAAACGAAGCGAGACTGCAGATATTATGGGTCACGATATATATGCTCTCATATGGACATGTAATTGATTTGACGAAGTTGACCGTTGCATTTCATGAGACTTGGATGCTTCTGCATCTATTTTCGAAACGGAATTCGATATCGTCATATAAACTGCATGGATTGTGTGTCAAAGTTTGCTTAATAAACGACGTAAGAAGCGAGACCGCAGATATTATGGGTCACGATATATTTGCTCTCAAATGGACATGTGATTGATTTGGCGAAGTTGGCCGTTGCATTTCATGAGACTTGGATGCTTCTGCATCTATTTTCGAAACGGAATTCGATATCGTCATAAAAATTGCATGGATTGTGTGTCAAAGTTTGCTTAGCAAACGACTTATGAAACGAGACTGCAGATATTATGGGTCACGATATATTTGCTCTCATATGGACATGTGATTGATTTGACAAAGCTGACCCTTGTAATTCTTGAGACATGGATGCTTCTGCATCTATCTTTTAAAGGGAATTCGATATCGTCATAAAAATTGCATTGATTGTGTGTCAAAGTTTGCTTAACAAACGAAGCGAGACTGCAGATATTATGGGTCACGATATATATGCTCTCATATGGACATGTAATTGATTTGACGAAGTTGACCGTTGCATTTCATGAGACTTGGATGCTTCTGCATCTATTTTCGAAACGGAATTCGATATCGTCATATAAACTGCATGGATTGTGTGTCAAAGTTTGCTTAATAAACGACGTAAGAAGCGAGACCGCAGATATTATGGGTCACGATATATTTGCTCTCAAATGGACATGTGATTGATTTGACGAAGTTGACCGTTGCATTTCATGAGACTTGGATGCTTCTGCATCTATTTTCGAAACGGAATTCGATATCGTCATAAAAATTGCATGGATTGTGTGTCAAAGTTTGCTTAGCAAACGACTTATGAAACGAGACTGCAGATATTATGGGTCACGATATATTTGCTCTCATATTGACATGTAATTGATTTGACAAAACTGACCCTTGTATTTCTTGAGACATGGATGCTTCTGCATCTATCTTCGAAAGGGAATTTGATATCGTCATATAAATTGCATGGATTGTGTGTCAAAGTTTGCTTAACAAACGACGTAAGAAACGAGACTGTATATATTATGGGTCACGATATATTTGCTCTCATATGGACATGTGATTGATTTGACAAAGCTGACCCACGTATTTCTTAAGACTTGGATGCTTCTGCATCTACCTTCAAAACGAAATTCGATATCGTCATATAAATTGCATGGATTGTGTGTCAAAGTTTGCTTAACAAACGATGTAAGAAACGAGACTGAATATATTATGGGTCACGATATATTTGCTCTCATATAGACATGTGATTGATTTGACAAAGCTGACCCATGTATTTCTTAAGACTTGGATGCTTCTGCATCTACCTTCAAAACGGGATTCGATATCGTCATATAAATTGCATGGATTGTGTGTCAAAGTTTGCTTAACAGACGACGTAAGAAACGAGATTGGAGATATTATGGGTCACAATATATTTGCTCTCATATGGACATGTGATTGATTTGACGAAGCTGACCCTTGTATTTCATGAGACTTGGATGCTTCTACATCTATCTTCGAAAGGGAATTCGATATCGTCATATTAATTGCATGTATTGTGTGTCAAAGTTTGCTTAACAAACGACGTAAGAAGCGAGACTGCAAATATTATGGGTCACGATATATTTGCTCTCATATGGACATGTGATTGATTTGACAAAGCTGACCATGTATTTTTTGAAACTTGGATGCTTCTGCATCTATCTTTGAGACTGAATTCTATATCGTCATATAAATTGCATTTATTTTGTGTCAAAGTTTGCTTAACAAACGACGTAAGAAGCGAGACCGCAGATATTATGGGTCACGATATATTTGCTCTCATATGGACATGTGATTGATTTGACGAAGTTGACCCTTGCATTTCATGAGACTTGGATGCTTCTGCATCTATCATCGAGACGGAATTCGATATCGTCATATAAATTGCATGGATTGTATGTCAAGGTTTGCTTAACAAACGACGTAAGAAGCGAGACTGTATATATTATGGGTCACGACATATTTACTCTCATATGAACATGTGATTCATTTGACGAAGTTGACCCTTGCATTTCATGAGACTTGGATGCTTCTGCATCTATCATCGAGACGGAATTCGATATCGTCATATAAAATGCATGAATTGTGTGTCAAAGTATGCCTAACAAACGACGTAAGAAGCGAGACTGCAGATATTATGGGTCACGATATATTTGCTCTCATATGGACATGTGATTGATTTGACAAAGCTGACACATGTATTTCATGAGACTTGGATGCTTCTGCAACTATCTTCGAGACCGAATTCGATATCGTCATATAAATTGCATGGATTTTGGGTCAAAGTTTGCTTAACAAACGACGTAAGAAGCGAGACTGCAGATATTATGGGTCACGATATATTTGCTCTCATATGGACATGTAATTGATTTGACGAAGTTGACCGTTGCATTTCATGAGACTTGGATGCTTCTGCATCTATTTTCGAAACGGAATTCGATATCGTCATATAAACTGCATGGATTGTGTGTCAAAGTTTGCTTAATAAACGACGTAAGAAGCGAGACCGCAGATATTATGGGTCACGATATATTTGCTCTCAAATGGACATGTGATTGATTTGGCGAAGTTGGCCGTTGCATTTCATGAGACTTGGATGCTTCTGCATCTATTTTCGAAACGGAATTCGATATCGTCATAAAAATTGCATGGATTGTGTGTCAAAGTTTGCTTAGCAAACGACTTATGAAACGAGACTGCAGATATTATGGGTCACGATATATTTGCTCTCATATGGACATGTGATTGATTTGACAAAGCTGACCCTTGTAATTCTTGAGACATGGATGCTTCTGCATCTATCTTTTAAAGGGAATTCGATATCGTCATAAAAATTGCATTGATTGTGTGTCAAAGTTTGCTTAACAAACGAAGCGAGACTGCAGATATTATGGGTCACGATATATATGCTCTCATATGGACATGTAATTGATTTGACGAAGTTGACCGTTGCATTTCATGAGACTTGGATGCTTCTGCATCTATTTTCGAAACGGAATTCGATATCGTCATATAAACTGCATGGATTGTGTGTCAAAGTTTGCTTAATAAACGACGTAAGAAGCGAGACCGCAGATATTATGGGTCACGATATATTTGCTCTCAAATGGACATGTGATTGATTTGACGAAGTTGACCGTTGCATTTCATGAGACTTGGATGCTTCTGCATCTATTTTCGAAACGGAATTCGATATCGTCATAAAAATTGCATGGATTGTGTGTCAAAGTTTGCTTAGCAAACGACTTATGAAACGAGACTGCAGATATTATGGGTCACGATATATTTGCTCTCATATTGACATGTAATTGATTTGACAAAACTGACCCTTGTATTTCTTGAGACATGGATGCTTCTGCATCTATCTTCGAAAGGGAATTTGATATCGTCATATAAATTGCATGGATTGTGTGTCAAAGTTTGCTTAACAAACGACGTAAGAAACGAGACTGTATATATTATGGGTCACGATATATTTGCTCTCATATGGACATGTGATTGATTTGACAAAGCTGACCCACGTATTTCTTAAGACTTGGATGCTTCTGCATCTACCTTCAAAACGAAATTCGATATCGTCATATAAATTGCATGGATTGTGTGTCAAAGTTTGCTTAACAAACGATGTAAGAAACGAGACTGAATATATTATGGGTCACGATATATTTGCTCTCATATAGACATGTGATTGATTTGACAAAGCTGACCCATGTATTTCTTAAGACTTGGATGCTTCTGCATCTACCTTCAAAACGGGATTCGATATCGTCATATAAATTGCATGGATTGTGTGTCAAAGTTTGCTTAACAGACGACGTAAGAAACGAGATTGGAGATATTATGGGTCACAATATATTTGCTCTCATATGGACATGTGATTGATTTGACGAAGCTGACCCTTGTATTTCATGAGACTTGGATGCTTCTACATCTATCTTCGAAAGGGAATTCGATATCGTCATATTAATTGCATGTATTGTGTGTCAAAGTTTGCTTAACAAACGACGTAAGAAGCGAGACTGCAGATATTATGGGTCACGATATATTTGCTCTCATATGGACATGTGATTGATTTGACAAAGCTGACCATGTATTTTTTGAGACTTGGATGCTTCTGCATCTATCTTTGAGACTGAATTCTATATCGTCATATAAATTGCATTTATTTTGTGTCAAAGTTTGCTTAACAAACGACGTAAGAAGCGAGACCGCAGATATTATGGGTCACGATATATTTGCTCTCATATAGACATGTGATTGATTTGACGAAGTTGACCCTTGCATTTCATGAGACTTGGATGCTTCTGCATCTATCATCGAGACGGAATTCGATATCGTCATATAAATTGCATGGATTGTATGTCAAGGTTTGCTTAACAAACGACGTAAGAAGCGAGACTGTATATGTTATGGGTCACGACATATTTACTCTCATATGAACATGTGATTCATTTGACGAAGTTGACCCTTGCATTTCATGAGACTTGGATGCTTCTGCATCTATCATCGAGACGGAATTCGATATCGTCATATAAAATGCATGAATTGTGTGTCAAAGTATGCCTAACAAACGACGTAAGAAGCGAGACTGCAGATATTATGGGTCACGATATATTTGCTCTCATATGGACATGTGATTGATTTGACAAAGCTGACCCATGTATTTCATGAGACTTGGATGCTTCTGCAACTATCTTCGAGACCGAATTCGATATCGTCATATAAATTGCATGGATTTTGGGTCAAAGTTTGCTTAACAAACGACGTAAGAAGCGAGACTGCAGATATTATGGGTCACGATATATTTGCTCTCATATGGACTTGTGATTGATTTGACAAAGCTGACCCATGTATTTCATGAGACTAGGATGCTTCTGCATCTATCTTCGAGACGGAATTCGATATCGTCATATAAATTGCATGGATTTTGTGTCAAAGTTTGCTTAACAAACGACGTAAGAAGCGAGACTGCAGATATTATGGGTCACGATATATTTGCTCTCATATGGAAATGTGATTGATTTGACGAAGCTGACCCATGCATTTCATGAGACTTGGATGCTTCTGCATCTACCTTCAAAACGGAATTCGATATCGTCATATAAAATGCATAATTGTGTGTCAAGGTATGCTTAACAAACGACGTAAGAAGCAAGACTGCAGATATTATGGGTCACGATATATTTGCTCTCATATGGACATGTGATTGATTTGACAAAGCTGACCCATGTATTGTTTGAGACTTGGATGCTTTTTTTTTAAGTATTCAGTATTTATTTACATTAATATTTATACAAAAATAATTTTTGCCCCGCGCCTCATAAGGCTTTATGGAGCAAATTGGCAACAAGACAAAATTTAAATAAATAGTAAAATATATTACTAATCTATATTCAAATTTAATTTTCCAAATTTAAGTTAAATATACAAAAATTATAACGATTAAAAAGTGTTCAATAATCAAAATTATGATAGAAGCAGTTCAACATTTGAAAGCAAAAATTCTCTGACTCTACTCTTAAATATAGACAATGTGGTGCTATTTTTTATGAAGGACGGTAAGCAATTGTATTCTACACAACCAGAGTAGTCAATTCTTTGTCGTGTGGATTCTAAGCGACATTTCGCAGTTCTCAAGTTAGAAGAGTTTCTAGTGTTAAAATTATTTGAATTTAGAGCAATAGATATAGATCTATTCCCAATGTTATGAACCGTTTTATATACATATATTAGTAACTGTTTCTTGTATATTCCACGTATTGGTAAAACAGTTTTCGCATAATCTCTGTATAACGATAATGTACTATGCCTTCTATCAAGATTATACACACACTTCAAAGCCCTGTTTTGAGCAGTCTGTAAAGACTTTAGTTCTGAATTCATTTTATGAGCATAAACAATAGCCAAATACTCAAGGTGACTATGGATCAATGCCTGATAAATCATCATTTTAGTATTGATATTAAGTTTTCTCCTAAATTTATATAATATTCCCACGGCAGAGGACACTTTGGATTTCAAGAATCTCATATGGTCATCCCATTTAAGATTGCTCCTAAGTTTAATACCTAAATAAGTAAGACTTGTTTCTTCTTTTATAAAATCTCCGTTCACATTCCATTCCAAAATTGTCGTTTATAGAAGTAGAAACAGGCCGAAACCGCAGCAACTTTGTTTTGTTCGAGTTCAAGACTAGTCCATTTAGCCTCGATAGGGATAAAAAACTGACACATCATCCGCAAACATTACAATTGAACCTTCCAAGTCAAGATTATTAATATCATTGAGGTAGATCATAAACAAAAGTGGCCCCAGAATACTCCCCTGGGGAACCCCACAATTCACCATGGATATAGAACTTCTAACCTCACCGATTTGCACGAACTGTCGTCTATTAATCAGAAAACTTTTGATCAAATCAAGACTCTTACCTCTTATGCCATAACGATCCAACTTCATTAACAAAATGTTGTGATCCACCAGGTCAAAAGCCTTGCTAAAATCATAAAATATTCCCGCTACCCCTGAGTAACCACTGTCTAGGCCTTGGCATACCTTATTTACCACACTCAAAACGGCCTCACCCGTCCCACCACCTGGTCTATATGCGTACTGATTATTGTCTAATAAGTCCTTATCTTCAAAGAATTTCGATAGCTGGGTGTGAATTATTCGTTCAAAGATTTTGTCAATACATGATAATACAGCTATAGGTCTATAGTGTTCTGGTAATGTGGGTCGTGTAATCTTAGGTATGGGTATAACCTTGTGCAGTTTCAATACATCAGGGTACGAAGATGAAGTTATAATAGCATTAAAAATATCCGTGATGTATGGAACTAAAATATCAGATGTTTTGACTAACAGCTTGGAGGGAATATTATCCTCACCTGGACATTTGGACTTATTCATGGTTCCAATAACCTCATGGACCTCATTGCAAGAAACAGAACTAAATTCGAAACTAGACGTGTGCCTTCTCAAAGTCCTCAACTGATTATAATTATCACTTAAATGTCTGGTTATACCATTTTTCAATGTATTAACAGAATCTGTAAAATAGTTGTTAATAATGCTAGATTTCTGCTGATCATCTTCTATTTGCAATCCATCACCATTTAATACAGTTACATTTGGCTTCTGAGATCTACCCAGAATATTATTTAACAAGTAAAAAAGCATTAAGTTCGGCCGGGCCGAACTTTTCATACCCTCCACCATAAAATATTCATTCCTGTCCCCAACTTTAAGGTAGTACGTTAAAATGTCAGATAATGTACATAAAATGCTTCATTCGGGAGGCCCTTTTTTATGGTGCCTATATCTAACTGTTGACAATTTTTGGTGGGGTAGAAATTGGGAGGTACTGTTATATAGGGGTTAAAATAAAACATGGGCCTAAGTTGACAGTTTTTGATGGGAGCCTTTAATGTCAAATAACTCCTAATTCGGTTAAAAAATTTAGCTAGAATCCTCAAAATATCGAAAATCGGTACATAACGTGGGAACTTCAAATGTCATTAACAGCTAGTTCGGAGGTATCTGGGCTATACGAAAATATGAACTTAAATGAACAATTTTTGTTGCAGAATTTTTGTTGACTTTTGAATTTCAAATTACAGAAAGTTCGCCCAAAAAATAAAGCTAAGGTACGGAAAATCGGGAGGTTTGTTTTGGGGATATACAAAAACATGGACCTACGTTCAGTTAAACATTTAAAGTAAAATCCTCAAAGTACCGAAAATCGGGAAGTATCGTTATATTGGGGCTATGTTGAAGATTGTTGATGCAGATGTGTGGTGACCACTACAACCTTCAAATGTCAAATTACAGTTAGTTCTCTTATAAATTGTAGCTAAAATTGCCAAATGGGCTACCGTTATATGGGGGCTATACCAAATCGTGGACCTATGTCCACAAATTTTGTTATATAAGTTTATTGACACTTAGAACCCTAAATGTCAAATTATAGCTAAATCGGTCTGAAAATGTAGCTACAAAAGTCAAAATACCGCAAATCGGGGGGTACCGTTATATGGGGGCTATACCAAAACGTGGACATATGTCCACAAGTTTTGTTAAATAAGTTTAATGACACTTAAGAACCCTAAATGTCAAAATATAGCTAAGTCGGTCTGAAAATACCGTAAATCGGGGGGTATCGGTATATGGGGGCTATACCAAAACGTGGACCTATGTCCACAACTTTTGTTATATAAGTTTATTGATACTTAAGAACACTAAATGTCAAATTATAGCTAAATCGGTCTAAAAATATAGCTAAAAACGCCAAAATAACGCAAATCGGGGGGTACCGTTATATGGGGGCTATACCAAAACGTGGACCTATGTTCACAACTTCTAATATATAAGTTTATTAACACTTAAGAACCCTAAATATCAAATTATAGCTACATCGGTCTGATAATGTAGCTAAAAACGTCAAAATACCGTATATCGGGCGGTACCGTTATATGGGGGCTATACCAAAACGTGGACCTATGTCCACAACTTTTGTTATATAAGTTTATTGATACTTAAGAACCCTAAACGTCAAATTATAGCTAAATCGGTCTAAAAATGTAGCTAAAAACGTCAAAATACCGCAAATCGGGGGTACCGTTATATGGGGGCTATACCAAAACGTGGACCTATGTCCACAAATTTTGTTATATATGTTTATTGACACTTAAGAACCCTAAATGTCAAATTATAGCCAAATCGGTGTGAAAATGTAGCTAAAAACGTCAAAATACCGTAAATCGGGGGGTACCGTTATATGGGGGCTATACCAAAACGTGGACCGATATAGCCCATCATCGAACTTGACCTGCCTGCAAACAAAAGACCCATTTTCCCAAAATTTCAGCGTCCTATCTCCATTTTTGTGGATGCTAGAGTGATTACCACAGACGGACGGACGGACGGACGGACGGACGGACGTGCTCAGATCGACTTAGAATTTTACCCTGATCAAGAATATATATACTTTATAGGGTCGCAAATGAGTATTTCAATGCGTTACAAACGGAAAAACAAACTTAATATACCCTCCATACTATGGTGGAGGGTATAAAAATCGCCAGCAACTCTTCGAATCTGCACCAATCTCTTGTAGATTGCTTTCAAAGTAATTTGCCATAGATATTTTCAGAGCCTTTTTAATAACTCTGCTTACTCTCTTCAACCTTTCTTTGACTAATACATCGTTTCTTGACCGTCTCCTCATACGTAACAACTTTTCCTTCTCAACCATTAAACCTGACAAATTGTTATTTATCCAAGGGGCCAGATCGAATCTATGTTGCCTTACACGTTTAGCGACTGTTTTGCTAGAATCAATAGCCATATGTAAAGTATTGATTAAGTTCGACGTCATCAGCGTTGGATTCGAAGCTCCGGTCAATCTGGAAATATTCTCAGCGAGAATTCGCCTAATGCTACTATAATTTAAAAATGAACAACTTTTTTCTTATGAATTTTTGGTGTCAATGTCTAAGTTTAATCTGCAAAATATCATATTGTGATCACTTAATCCGTGTTCAACTGATTCAACAAAGAACTCCTGATTTATATTCGTAAAAACATTATCGATACATGTTCGACTTTTAGGTCTTGTGACAAGGTTATGACAGCTAAACAAGTCATATGACTGAAATAGACTTATCATTTCATTTGAATTTACTCCTGATATTAAATCTATGTTTGAATCACCTAGAACTATTTTTGGCCCCTCACTCATTTGTGACAGCATCTCATCCATAATATTTAAAAACGAAGAAACAGTACATCTTGGAGACCTAAAAAATTATGATATCTCTAACATCCTTCCATTCACCTTGAGGTTACGTACTTGTATATAAACAATATTTACAAAATCAATAGTGGTCATAAATTTTACAGTAAACTCAAAACAGTTGCGAATATAGACAGACACACCACCATTACCATCATGCCTACAACAGTGAACAACCTTGTAATGTGGTATGGAATACAATTGCAGACAATCCTGGCTAAACCAAGTTTCATTAACCGCCAAAACGTCCGGTAATTTAGGAAAACCTGCAAGCAATGATTTGAATTCGTAGAATTTATCTAATGAGGAAATGCTTCTAACATTATACGTAACAATATTTATGAATCTACCATTGAGATTACCAACAAATTCTGAATATAAACTTAAATTATTAAAATATTTATTCATAGAAAGCATAATAATAATTTATTGAAAAAATGTAACGCAAGAGATATGTATTTATTTCAGAGTTATCAACAAACTTCCCGACGGTTCATCATCACTGGTTATAGTGTCTGCAACATTAATTGGCCTTTGGGTACTCTTCCTAGAAGTTGAGTTACAAGTGGCAGCTTCTAACAAAAGATTGTCAACATCATCTTCACATCCTATAACTATCGCTCGCGATGTTTTATTTTTTTATACCCTCCACCATAGTATGGAGGGTATATTAAGTTTGTTTTTCCGTTTGTAACGCATTGAAATACTCATTTGCGACCCTATAAAGTATATATATTCTTGATCAGGGTAAAATTCTAAGTCGATCTGAGCACGTCCGTCCGTCCGTCCGTCCGTCTGTGGTAATCACTCTAGCTTCCACAAAAATGGAGATAGGACGCTGAAATTTTGGGAAAATGGGTCTTTTGTTTGCAGGCAGGTCAAGTTCGATGGTGGGCTATATCGGTCCACGTTTTGGTATAGCCCCCATATAACGGTACCCCCCGATTTACGGTATTTTGACGTTTTTAGCTACATTTTCACACCGATTTGGCTATAATTTGACATTTAGGGTTCTTAAGTGTCAATAAACATATATAACAAAATTTGTGGACATAGGTCCACGTTTTGGTATAGCCCCCATATAACGGTACCCCCGATTTGCGGTATTTTGACGTTTTTAGCTACATTTTTAGACCGATTTAGCTATAATTTGACGTTTAGGGTTCTTAAGTATCAATAAACTTATATAACAAAAGTTGTGGACATAGGTCCACGTTTTGGTATAGCCCCCATATAACGGTACCGCCCGATATACGGTATTTTGACGTTTTTAGCTACATTATCAGACCGATGTAGCTATAATTTGATATTTAGGGTTCTTAAGTGTTAATAAACTTATATATTAGAAGTTGTGAACATAGGTCCACGTTTTGGTATAGCCCCCATATAACGGTACCCCCCGATTTGCGTTATTTTGGCGTTTTTAGCTATATTTTTAGACCGATTTAGCTATAATTTGACATTTAGTGTTCTTAAGTATCAATAAACTTATATAACAAAAGTTGTGGACATAGGTCCACGTTTTGGTATAGCCCCCATATACCGATACCCCCCGATTTACGGTATTTTCAGACCGACTTAGCTATATTTTGACATTTAGGGTTCTTAAGTGTCATTAAACTTATTTAACAAAACTTGTGGACATATGTCCACGTTTTGGTATAGCCCCCATATAACGGTACCCCCCGATTTGCGGTATTTTGACTTTTGTAGCTACATTTTCAGACCGATTTAGCTATAATTTGACATTTAGGGTTCTAAGTGTCAATAAACTTATATAACAAAATTTGTGGACATAGGTCCACGTTTTGGTATAGCCCCCATATAACGGTAGCCCATTTGGCAATTTTAGCTACAATTTATAAGAGAACTAACTGTAATTTGACATTTGAAGGTTGTAGTGGTCACCACACATCTGCATCAACAATCTTCAACATAGCCCCAATATAACGATACTTCCCGATTTTCGGTACTTTGAGGATTTTACTTTAAATGTTTAACTGAACGTAGGTCCATGTTTTTGTATATCCCCAAAACAAACCTCCCGATTTTCCGTACCTTAGCTTTATTTTTTGGGCGAACTTTCTGTAATTTGAAATTCAAAAGTCAACAAAAATTCTGCAACAAAAATTGTTCATTTAAGTTCATATTTTCGTATAGCCCAGATACCTCCGAACTAGCTGTTAATGACATTTGAAGTTCCCACGTTATGTACCGATTTTCGATATTTTGAGGATTCTAGCTAAATTTTTTAACCGAATTAGGAGTTATTTGACATTAAAGGCTCCCATCAAAAACTGTCAACTTAGGCCCATGTTTTATTTTAACCCCTATATAACAGTACCTCCCAATTTCTACCCCACCAAAAATTGTCAACAGTTAGATATAGGCACCATAAAAAAGGGCTTCCCGAATGAAGCATTTTATGTACATTATCTGACATTTTAACGTACTACCTTAAAGTTGGGGACAGGAATGAATATTTTATGGTGGAGGGTATGAAAAGTTCGGCCCGGCCGAACTTAATGCTTTTTTACTTGTTTTACTTGTTTTTTTTTAGAAGGATTTTTCCATTTTTTTGAAATACAAACGTATATCCAACTTTCTTTAAAGCCTTTGCATAATTGAGCAGATTAAAAGTTTCTGAGCTCAAAAAATCGTTAACAAAGATATTCTTCGTATGCTCATTCTCCTTCAAACCCGGCTTAGCTTTCATAAAAACATTTTTGGATATATTTTTTTGCAAATTTAACAATAATATTTTTCTTGTCTGTTTGCTTTCCGCGCCTATTAAGGTAAAAAGCTTCCTCAATATCTTCCTCACATAA
The DNA here is from genome assembly GCF_047663935.1 of Musca autumnalis. Lineage (NCBI taxonomy): Eukaryota > Metazoa > Arthropoda > Insecta > Diptera > Muscidae > Musca > Musca autumnalis. The sequence goes on from NW_027411724.1 coordinate 91,734, forward strand.
CGCTGCACCAATTGTCTTCGATAAATCCAACACTGTATCAACTGCACTTTTACCACCTTCATTTTGCACTCCAATCACAATGCTTCTGCATCTATCTTCGAGACGTAATTGGATATCGTCATATAAATTGCATGGGTTGTGTGTCAAAGTTTGCATAACAAACGTCGTAAGAAGTGAGACTGCAGATAATATGGGTCACGATATATTTGCTCTCATATGGACATGTGATTGATTTGACAAAGCTGACCCTTGTATTTCTTGAGACATGGATGCTTCTGCATCTATCTTCGAGACGGAATTCAATATCGTCATATAAAATGCATTGATTGTGTGTCAAAGTTTCTTAACATACGACGTAAGAAGCGAGACTGCAGATATTATGGGTCACGATATATTTGCTCTCATATGAACATGTGATTGATTTGACAAAGCTGACCCATGTATTTCTTGAGACTTGGATGCTTCTGCATCTATCTTCGAGACGGAATTCGATAACGTCATATAAATTGCATGGATTGTGTGTCAAAGTTTGCTTAACAAACTTCGTAAGAAGCGAGACAGCAGATATTATGGGTCACGATATATTTGCTCTCATATGGACATGTGATTGATTTGACAAAGCTGACCCATGTATTGTTTGAGACTTGGATGCTTCTGCATCTATCTTCGAGACGGAATTCGATATCGTCATATAAATTGCACGGATTATGTGTCAAAGTTTGCTTAACAAACGACGTAAGAAGCGAGACGGCAGATATTATGGGTCACGATATATTTGATCTCATATGGGCATGTGATTGATTTGACAAAGCTGACCCATGTATTTCTTGAGACTTGGATGCTTATGCATCTATCTTCGAGACGGAATTCGATATCGTCATACAAATTGCATGGATTGTGTGTCAAAGTATGCTTAACAAACGACGGAAGAAACAAGACTGCAGATATTATGGGTCACGATTTATTTGCTTTCATATGGACATGTGAATGATTTGACAAAGCTGGGAATTCGATATCGTCATATAAATTGCATAGATTGTGTGTTAAAGTTTTCTTAACAAACGACGTAAGAAACGAGACTGCAGATGTTATGGGTCACGATATATTTGCTCTCATATGGACATGTGATTGATTTGATAAAGCTGACCCTTGTATTTCGTGAGACTTGGATGCTTCAGCATCTATCTTCGAGACGGAATTCGATATCGTCATATAAACTGCATGGATTGTATGTCAAAGTTTGTTTAACACACGACGTATGAAACGAGACTGCAGATATTATGGGTCACGATATATTTGCTCTCATATGGACATGTGATCGATTTGACAAAGCTGACCCTTGTAATTCTTGAGACATGGATGCTTCTGCATCTAGCTTCGAGACGGAATTCGATATCGTCATATAAATTGCATGGATTGTGTGTCAAAGTTTGCTTAACAAACGACGTAATAAACGAGACTGCAGATATTATGGGTCACGATATATTTGCTCTCATATGAACATGTGATTGATTTGACAAAGCTGACCCATGTATTTCTTGAGACTTGGATGCTTCTGCATCTATCTTCGAGACGGAATTCGATATCGTCATATAAATTGCATGGATTGTGTGTCAAAGCTTGCTTAACAAACTTCGTAAGAAGCGAGACAGCAGATATTATGGGTCACGATATATTTGCTCTCATATGGACATGTCATTGATTTGACAAAGTTGACCCTTGTATTTCTTGAGACATGGATGCTTCTGCATCTATCTTCGAAAGGGAATTTGATATCGTCATATAAATTGCATGGATTGTGTGTCAAAGTTTGCTTAACAAACGACGTAAGAAACGAGACTGCAGATATTATGGGTCACGATATATTTGCTCTCATATGAACATGTGATTGATTTGACAAAGCTGACCCATGTATTTCTTGAGACTTGGATGCTTCTGCATCTATCTTCAAACGGAATTCGATATGGTCATATAAATTGCATTGATTGTGTGTCAAAGTTTGCTTAACAAACGAAGCAAGACTGCAGATATTATGTGTCACGATATATTTGCTCTTATATGGAAATGTGATTGATTTGACAAAGCTGACCCTTGTAATTCTTGAGACATCTATCTTCGAAAGGGAATTTGATATCGTCATATAAATTGCATGGATTGTGTGTCAAAATTTGCTTAACAAACGACGTAAGAAACGAGACTGCAGATATTATGGGTCACGATATATTTGCTCTCATATGAACATGTGATTGATTTGACAAAGCTGACCCATGTATTTCTTGAGACTTGGATGCTTCCGCATCTATCTTCGAGACGGAATTCGATGTCGTCATATAAATTGCATGGATTGTGTGTCAAAGTTTGCTTAACAAACTTCGTAAGAAGCGAGACTGCAGATATTATGGGTCACGATATATGTGATTGATTTGACAAAGCTGACCCTTGTATTTCTTGAGACATGGATGCTTCTGCATCTACCTTCAAAACGTAATTCGATATCGTCATATAAAATGCATGAATTGTATGTCAATGTATGCCTAACAAACGACGTAAGAAGCGAGACAGCAGATATTATGGGTCACGATATATTTGCTCTCATATGGACATGTGATTGATTTGACAAAGCTGACCCATGTATTTCATGAGACTTGGATGCTTCTGCATCTATCTTCGAGACGGAATTCGATATCGTCATATAAATTGCATGGATTTTGTGTCAAAATTTGCTTAACAAACGACGTAAGAAGCGAGACTGCAGATATTATGGGTCACGATATATTTGCTCTCATATGGACATGTGATTGATTTGACAAAGCTGACCAATGTATTTCATGAGACCTGGATGCTTCTGCATCTATCTTCGAGACGGAATTCGATATCGTCATATAAATTGCATGCATTGGGTGTCAAAGTTTGCTTAACAAACGACGTAAGAAGCGAGACTGCAGATATTATGGGTCACGATATATTTGCTCTCATATGGAATGTGATTGATTTGACGAAGCTGATTGATTCTGCATCTATCTTCGAGACGGAATTCGATGTCGTCATATAAATTGCATGGATTTTGTGTCAAAGTTTGCTTAACAAACGACGTAAGAAGCGAGACTGCAGATATTATGGGTCACGATATATTTGCTCTCATATGGACATGTGATTGATTTGACGAAGCTGAGACTTGGATGCTTCTGCATCTACCTTCAAAACGGAATTCGATATCATCATATAAAATGCATGAATTGTGTGTCAAGGTATGCTTAACAAACGACGTAAGAAGCAAGACTGCAGATATTATGGGTCACGATATATTTGCTCTCATATGGACATGTGATTGATTTGACAAAGCTGACCCATGTATTGTTTGAGACTTGGATGCTGCTGCATCTATCTTCGAGACGGAATTGGATATCGTCATATAAATTGCATGGATTGTGTGTCAAAGTTAGCTTAACAAACGACGTAAGAAGCGAGACTGCAGATATTATGGGTCACGATATATTTGCTCTCATATGGACATGTGATTGATTTGACGAAACTGAGACTTGGATGCTTCTGCATCTACCTTCAAAACGGAATTCGATATCATCATATAAAATGCATGATTTGTGTGCCAAGGTATGCTTAACAAATGACGTAAGAAGCAAGGCTGCAGGTATTATGGGTCACGATATATTTGCTCTCATATGGACATGTGATTGATTTGACAAAGCTGACCCATGTATTGTTTGAGACTTGGATGCTTCTGCATCTATCTTCGAGACGGAATTGGATATCGTCATATAAATTGCATGGATTGTGTGTCAAAGTTAGCTTAACAAACGACGTAAGAAGCGAGACTGCAGATATTATGGGTCACGATATATTTGCTCTCATATGGACATGTGATTGATTTGACAAAGCTGACCCTTGTATTTCTTGAGACATGGATGCTTCTGCATCTATCTTCGAGACGGAATTCAATATCGTCATATAAAATGCATGGATTGTGTGTCAAAGTTTCTTAACAAACGACGTAAGAAGCAAGACTGCAGATATTATGGGTCACGATATATTTGCTCTAATATGGACATGTGATTGATTTGACAAAGCTGACCCATGTATTGTTTGAGACTTGGATGCTTCTGCATCTATCTTCGAGACGGAATTGGATATCGTCATATAAATTGCATGGATTGTGTGTCAAAGTTAGCTTAACAAACGACGTAAGAAGCGAGACTGCAGATATTATGGGTCACGATGTATTTGCTCTCATATGGACATGTGATTGATTTGACAAAGCTGACCCATGTATTTCTTGAGACTTGGATGCTTCTGCATCTATCTTCGAGACGGAATTCGATATGGTCATATAAATTGCATGGATTGTGTGTCTAAATACGCTTAACAAACGACGGAAGAAACAAGACTGCAGATATTATGGGTCACGATATATTTGCTTTCATATGGACATGTGAATGCTTTGACAAAGCTGGGAATTCGATATCGTCATATAGATTGCATAGATTGTGTGTTAAAGTTTGCTTAACAAACGACGTAAGAAACGAGACTGCAGATGTTATGGGTCACGATATATTTGCTCTCATATGGACATGTGATTGATTTGATAAAGCTGACCCTTGTATTTCTTGAGACTTGGATGCTTCAGCATCTATCTTCGAGACGGAATTCGATATCGTCATATAAACTGCATGGATTGTATGTCAAAGTTTGTTTAACACACGACGTATGAAACGAGACTGCAGATATTATGGTTCACGATATATTTGCTCTCGTATGGACTTGTGATTGATTTGACGAAGTTGACCCTTGCATTTCATGAGACTGGGATGCTTCTGCATCTATCTTCGAGACGGAATTCGATATCGTCATATAAATAGCATGGATTGTGTGTCAAAATTTGTTTAACACACGACGTATGAAACGAGACTGCAGATATTATGGGTCACGATATATTTGCTCTCATAGGGACATGTGATTGATTTGACGAAGCTGATTCTTGTATTTCATGAGACTTGGATGCTTCTGCATCTATCTACAAAACGGAATTCGATATGGTCATATAAATTGCATTGATTGTGTGTCAAAGTTTGCTTAACAAACGAAGCGAGACTGCAGATATTATGGGTCACGATATATATGCTCTCATGTGGACATGTAATTGATTTGACAAAACTGACCCTTGTATTTCTTGAGACATGGATGCTTCTGCATCTATCTTCGAAAGGGAATTTGATATCGTCATATAAGTTGCATGGATTGTGTGTCAAAGTTTGCTTAACAAACGACGTAAGAAACGAGACTGCAGATATTATGGGTCACGATATATTTGCTCTCATATGAACATGTGATTGATTTGACAAAGCTGACCCATGTATTTCTTGAGACTTGGATGCTTCTGCATCTATCTTCGAGACGGAATTCGATATCGTCATATAAATTGCATGGATTGTGTGTCAAAGTTAGCTTAACAAACGTCGTAAGAAGAGAGACTGCAGATATTATGGGTCACGATATATTTGGTCTCATATGGATATGTGATTGATTTGACAAAGCTGACCCTTGTATTTCTTGAGACATGGATGCTTCTGCATCTACCTTCAAAACGTAATTCGATATCGTCATATAAATTGCATGGATTGTGTGTCAACGTTTGCTTAATAAACGACGTAAGAAGCGAGACTGCGGATACTATGGGTCACGATATATTTGCTCTCATATGGACATGTAATTGATTTAAAAAAAATGTCCCTTGTATTTCTTGAGACATGGCTGCTTGTGCATCTATCTTCGAAAGGGAATTCGATATCGTCATATAAATTGCATGGATTGTGTGTCAAAGTTTGCTTAATAAACGACGTAAGAAGCGAGACCGCAGATATTATGGGTCACGATATATTTTCTCTCAAATGGACAAGTGATTGATTTGACGAAGTTGACCGTTGCATTTCATGAGACATGGATGCTTCTGCATCTATCTTCGAAACGGAATTCGATATCGTCATATAAGTTGCATGGATTGTGTGTCAAAGTTTGCTTAACAAACGACGTAAGAAGCGAGACGGCAGATATTATGGGTCACGATATATTTGCACTCATATGGACATGTGATTGATTTGACAAAGCTGACCCATGTATTGTTTGAGACTGGGATGCTTCTGCATCTATCTTCGAGACGGAATTCGATATCGTCATATAAATTGCTTGGATTGTGTGTCAAAATTTGCTTAACAAACGACGAAAGAAACGAGATTGGAGATATTATGGGTCACAATATATTTGCTTTCATATGGACATGTGATTGATTTGACGAAGCTGACCCTTGTATTTCATGAGACTTGGATGCTTCTACACTTATCTGCGAAAGGGAATTCGATATCGTCATATAAAGTGCATGGATTTTGTGTCAAAGTTTGCTTAACAAACGACGTAAGATGCGAGACTGCAGATATTATGGGTCACGATATATTTGCTCTCATATGGACATGTGATTGATTTGACAAAGCTGACCCATGTATTTTTTGAGACTTGGATGCTTCTGCATCTATCTTTGAGACGTAATTCGATATCGTCATATAAATTGCATGGATTTTGTGTCAAAGTTTGCTTAACAAACGATGTAAGAAGCGAGACCGCAGATATTATGGGTCACGATATATTTGCTCTCATATGGACATGTGATTGATTTGACGAAGTTGACCCTTGCATTTCATGAGACTTGGATGCTTCTGCATCTATTATCGAGACGGAATTCGATATCGTCATATAAATTGCATGTTTTGTATGTCAAGGTTTGCTTAACAAACGAAGCGAGACTGCAGATATTATGGGTCACGATATATTTGCTCTCATATGGACATGTGATTGTTTTGACAAAGCTGACCCATGTATTTTTTGAGACTTGGATGCTTCTGCATCTATCTTTGAGACGGAATTCGATATCGTCATATAAATTGCATGGATTTTGTGTCAAAGTTTGCTTAACAAACGACGTAAGAAGCGAGACCGCAGATATTATGGGTCACGATATATTTGCTCTCATGTGAACATGTGATTGATTTGACGAAGTTGACCCTTGCATTTCATGAGACTTGGATGCTTCTGCATCTATCTTCGAAGCGGAATTCGATATCGTCATATAAATTGCATTGATTGTGTGTCAAAGTATGCTTAACAAACGACGTAAGAAGCGAGACGACAGATATTATGGGTCACGATATATTTGCTCTCATATGGACATGTGATTGATTTGACAAAGCTGACCCTTGTAATTCTTGAGACATGGATGCTTCTGCATCTACCTTCAAAAGGGATTTCGATATCGTAATATAAATTGCATGGATTGTATGTCAAGTTTGCTTAAAAAACGACGTAAGAAACGAGATTGGAGATATTATGGGTCACAATATATTTGCTCTCATATGGACATGTGATTGATTTGACGAAGCTGACCCTTGTATTTCATGAGACTTGGATGCTTCTACATCTATCTTCGAAAGGGAATTCGATATCGTCATATTAATTGCATGTATTGTGTGTCAAAGTTTGCTTAACAAACGACGTAAGAAGCGAGACTGCAGATATTATGGGTCACGATATATTTGCTGTCATATGGACATGTGATTGATTTGACAAAGCTGACCCATGTATTTTTTTAAACTTGGATGCTTCTGCATCTATCTTTGAGACGGAATTCTATATCGTCATATAAATTGCATGGATTTTGTGTCAAAGTTTGCTTAACAAACGACGTAAGAAGCGAGACCGCAGATATTATGGGTCACGATATATTTGCTCTCATATGGACATGTGATTGATTTGACGAAGTTGACCCTTGCATTTCATGAGACTTGGATGCTTCTGCATCTATCATCGAGATGGAATTCGATATCGTCATATAAATTGCATGAATTGTGTGTCAAAGTTATGCCTAACAACGACGTAAGAAGCGAGACTGCAGATATTATGGGGTCACGATATATTTGCTCTAATATGGACATGTAATTGATTTGACAAAACTGGCCCTTGTATTTCTTGAGACATGGATGCGTGTGCATCTATCTTCGAAAGGGAATTTGATATCGTCATATAAATTGCATTGATTGTGTGTCAAAGTTTGCTTAATAAACGACGTAAGAAGCTAGACCGCAGATATTATGGGTTACGATATATTTGCTCTCAAATGGACATGTGATTGATTTGACGAAGTTGGCCGTTGCATTTCATGAGACTTGGATGCTTCTGCATCTATCTTCGAAACGGAATTCGATATCGTCATATAAATTGCATGGATTGTGTGTCAACGTTTGCTTAATAAACGACGTAAGAAGCGAGACTGCAGATAAATTGCATGTTTTGTATGTCAAGGTTTGCTTAACAAACGACGTAAGATACGAGACTGTATATATTATGGGTCACGTTTACTCTCATTTACTCTCATATGGACATGTGATTGATTTGACGAATTTGACCCCTTGCATTTCATGAGACTTGGATGCTTCGGCATCTATCATCGTGACGGAATTCGATATCGTCATATAAATTGCATGGATTGTGTGTCAAAGTTTGCTTAACAAACGAAGCGAGACTGCAGATATTATGGGTCACGATATATTTGCTCTCATATGGACATGTGATTGTTTTGACAAAGCTGACCCATGTATTTTTTGAGACTTGGATGCTTCTGCATCTATCTTTGAGACGGAATGCGATATCGTCATATAAATTGCATGGATTTTGTGTCAAAGTTTGCTTAACAAACGACGTAAGAAGCGAGACCGCAGATATTATGGGTCACGATATATTTGCTCTCATGTGAACATGTGATTGATTTGACGAAGTTGACCCTTGCATTTCATGAGACTTGGATGCTTCTGCATCTATCTTCGAGGCGGAATTCGATATCTTCATATAAATTGCATTGATTTGTGTGTCAAAGTATGCTTAACAAACGACGTAAGAAGCGAGACGACAGATATTATGGGTCACGATATATTTGCTCTCATATGGACATGTGTTTGATTTGACAAAGCTGACCCTTGTAATTCTTGAGACATGGATGCTTCTGCATCTACCTTTAAAACGGAATTCCATATCGTAATATAAATTGCATGGATTGTGGTGTCAAAGTTTGCTTAAAAAACGACGTAAGAAACAAGATTGGAGATATTATGGGTCACAATATATTTGCTCTCATATGGACATGTGATTGATTTGACGAAGCTGACCCTTGTATTTCATGAGACTTGGATGTTTCTACATCTATCTTCGAAAGGGAATTCGATATCGTCATATTAATTGCATGTATTGTGTGTCAAAGTTTGCTTAACAAACGACGTAAGAAGCGAGACTGCAGATATTATGGCTCACGATATATTTGCTGTCATATGGACATGTGATTGATTTGACAAAGCTGACCCATGTATTTTTTTAAACTTGGATGCTTCTGCATCTATCTTTGAGACGGAATTCTATATCGTCATATAAATTGCATGGATTCTGTGTCAAAGTTTGCTTAACAAACGACGTAAGAAGCGAGACCGCAGATATTATGGGTCACGATATATTTGCTCTCATATGGACATGTGATTGATTTGACGAAGTTGACCCTTACATTTCAATGAGACTTGGATGCTTCTGCATCTATCATCGAGATGGAATTCGATATCGTCATATAAATTGCATGGATTGTATGCAAGGTTTGCTTAACAAACGACGTAAGAAACGAGACTGTATATATTATGGGTCACGACATATTTACTCTCATATGGACATGTGATTGATTTGACGAAGTTGACCCGCAATTTCATGAGGACTTGGATGCTTCTGCATCTATCATCGAGACGGAATTCGATATCGTCATATAAAATGCATGAATTGTGTGTCAAAGTATGCTTAACAAACGACGTAAGAAGCGAGACTGCAGATATTATGGGTCACGATATATTTGCTCTAATATGGACATGTAATTGATTTGACAAAACTGGCCCTTGTATTTCTTGAGACATGGATGCTTGTGCATCTATCTTTGAGACGGATTTCTATATCGTCATATAAATTGCATGGATTCTGTGTCAAAGTTTGCTTAACAAACGACGTAAGAAGCGAGACCGCAGATATTATGGGTCACGATATATTTGCTCTCATATGGACATGTGATTGATTTGACGAAGTTGACCCTTACATTTCATGAGACTTGGATGCTTCTGCATCTATCATCGAGATGGAATTCGATATCGTCATATAAATTGCATGGATTGTATGTCAAGGTTTGCTTAATAAACGACGTAAGAAGCTAGACCGCAGATATTATGGGTTACGATATATTTGCTCTCAATGGACATGTGATTGATTTGACGAAGTTGGCCGTTGCATTTCATGAGACTTGGATGCTTCTGCATCTATCTTCGAAACGGAATTCGATATCGTCATATAAATTGCATGGATTGTGTGTCAACGTTTGCTTAATAAACGACGTAAGAAGCGAGACTGCAGATACTATGGGTCACGATATATTTGCTCTCATATCGACATGTAATTGATTTGACAAAACTGACCCTTGTATTTCTTGAGACATGGATGCTTGTGCATCTATCTTCGAAAGGGAATTCGATATCGTCATATAAATTGCATTGATTGTGTGTCAAAGTTTGCTTAATAAACGACGTAAGAAGCGAGACCGCAGATATTATGGGTCACGATATATTTGCTCTCAAATGGACATGTGATTGATTTGACGAAGTTGACCGTTGCATTTCATGAGACTTGGATGCTTCTGCATCTATCTTCGAAACGGAATTCGATATCGTCATTAAAATTGCATGGATTGTGTGTCAAAGTTTGCTTAGCAAACGACTTATGAAACGAGACTGCAGATATTATGGGTCACGATATATTTGCTCTCATATGGACATGTAATTGATTTGACAAAACTGGCCCTTGTATTTCTTGAGACATGGATGCTTGTGCATCTATCTTCGAAGGGAATTCGATATCGTCATATAAATTGCATTGATTGTGTGTCAAAGTTGCTTAATAAACGACGTAAGAAGCGAGACCGCAGATATTATGGGTCACGATATATTTGCTCTCAAATGGACATGTGATTGATTTGACGAAGTTGACCGTTGCATTTCATGAGACTTGGATGCTTCTGCATCTATCTTCGAAACGGAATTCGATATCGTCATTAAAATTGCATGGATTGTGTGTCAAAGTTTGCTTAGCAAACGACTTATGAAACGAGACTGCAGATATTATGGGTCACGATATATTTGCTCTCATATGGACATGTAATTGATTTGACAAAACTGGCCCTTGTATTTCTTGAGACATGGATGCTTGTGCATCTATCTTCGAAAGGGAATTCGATATCGTCATATAAATTGCATTGATTGTGTGTCAAAGTTTGCTTAATAAACGGACGTAAGAAGCGAGACCGCAGATATTATGGGTCACAATATATTTTGCTCTCATATGGACATGTGATTGATTTGACGAAGCTGACCCTTGTATTTCATGAGACTTGGATGTTTCTACATCTATCTTCGAAAGGGAATTCGATATCGTCATATTAATTGCATGTATTGTGTGTCAAAGTTTGCTTAACAAACGACGTAAGAAGCGAGACTGCAGATATTATGGGCTCACGATATATTTGCTGTCATATGGACATGTGATTGATTTGACAAAGCTGACCCATGTATTTTTTTAAACTTGGATGCTTCTGCATCTATCTTTGAGACGGAATTCTATATCGTCATATAAATTGCATGGATTCTGTGTCAAAGTTTGCTTAACAAACGACGTAAGAAGCGAGACCGCAGATATTATGGGTCACGATATATTTGCTCTCATATGGACATGTGATTGATTTGACGAAGTTGACCCTTACATTTCATGAGACTTGGATGCTTCTGCATCTATCATCGAGATGGAATTCGATATCGTCATATAAATTGCATGGATTGTATGCCAAGGTTTGCTTAACAAACGACGTAAGAACGAGACTGTATATATTATGGGTCACGACATATTTACTCTCATATGGACATGTGATTGATTTGACGAAGTTGACCCTTGCATTTCATGAGACTTGGATGCTTCTGCATCTATCATCGAGACGGAATTCGATATCGTCATATAAAATGCATGAATTGTGTGTCAAAGTATGCTTAACAAACGACGTAAGAAGCGAGACTGCAGATATTATGGGTCACGATATATTTGCTCTAATATGGACATGTAATTGATTTGACAAAACTGGCCCTTGTATTTCTTGAGACATGGATGCTTGTGCATCTATCTTTGAGACGGAATTCTATATCGTCATATAAATTGCATGGATTCTGTGTCAAAGTTTGCTTAACAAACGACGTAAGAAGCGAGACCGCAGATATTATGGGTCACGATATATTTGCTCTCATATGGGACATGTGATTGATTTGACGAAGTTGACCCTTACATTTCATGAGACTTGGATGCTTCTGCATCTATCATCGAGATGGAATTCGATATCGTCATATAAATTGCATGGATTGTATGTCAAGGTTTGCTTAATAAACGACGTAAGAAGCTAGACCGCAGATATTATGGGTTACGATATATTTGCTCTCAAATGGACATGTGATTGATTTGACGAAGTTGGCCGTTGCATTTCATGAGACTTGGATGCTTCTGCATCTATCTTCGAAACGGAATTCGATATCGTCATATAAATTGCATGGATTGTGTGTCAACGTTTGCTTAATAAACGACGTAAGAAGCGAGACTGCAGATACTATGGGTCACGATATATTTGCTCTCATATCGACATGTAATTGATTTGACAAAACTGACCCTTGTATTTCTTGAGACATGGATGCTTGTGCATCTATCTTCGAAAGGGAATTCGATATCGTCATATAAATTGCATTGATTGTGTGTCAAAGTTTGCTTAATAAAACGACGTAAGAAGCGAGACCGCAGATATTAATGGGTCACGATATATTTGCTCTCAAATGGACATGTGATTGATTTGACGAAGTTGACCGTTGCATTTCATGAGACTTGGATGCTTCTGCATCTATCTTCGAAACGGAATTCGATATCGTCATTAAAATTGCATGGATTGTGTGTCAAAGTTTGCTTAGCAAACGACTAATGAAACGAGACTGCAGATATTATGGGTCACGATATATTTGCTCTCATATGGACATGTAATTGATTTGACAAAACTGGCCCTTGTATTTCTTGAGACATGGATGCTTGTGCATCTATCTTCGAAAGGGAATTCGATATCGTCATATAAATTGCATTGATTGTGTGTCAAAGTTTGCTTAATAAACGACGTAAGAAGCGAGACCGCAGATATTATGGGTCACGATATATTTGCTCTCAAATGGACATGTGATTGATTTGACGAAGTTGACCGTTGCATTTCATGAGACTTGGATGCTTCTGCATCTATCTTCGAAACGGAATTCGATATCGTCATTAAAATTGCATGGATTGTGTGTCAAAGTTTGCTTAGCAAACGACTTATGAAACGAGACTGCAGATATTATGGGTTACGATATATTTGCTCTCAAATGGACATGTGATTGATTTGACGAAGTTGGCCGTTGCATTTCATGAGACTTGGATGCTTCTGCATCTATCTTCGAAACGGAATTCGATATCGTCATAAAAATTGCATGGATTGTGTGTCAAAGTTTGCTTAGCAAACGACTTATGAAACGAGACTGCAGATATTATGGGTCACGATATATTTGCTCTCATATGGACATGTGATTGATTTGACAAAGCTGACCATGTATTTTTTGAGACTTGGATGCTTCTGCATTTATCTTTGAGACGGAATTCTATATCGTCATATAAATTGCATGGATTTTGTGTCAAAGTTTGCTTAACAAACGACGTAAGAAGCGAGACCGCAGATATTATGGGTCACGATATATTTGCTCTCATATGGACATGTGATTGATTTGACGAAGTTGACCCTTGCATTTCATGAGACTTGGATGCTTCTTCATCTATCATCGAGACGGAATTCGATATCGTCATATAAATTGCATGGATTGTATGTCAAGGTTTGCTTAACAATCGACGTAAGAAGCGAGACTGTATATATTATGGGTCACGACATATTTACTCTCATATGGACATGTGATTGATTTGACGAAGTTGACCCTTGCATTTCATTAGACTTGGATGCTTCTGCATCTATCATCGAGACGGAATTCGATATCGTCATATAAAATGCATGAATTGTGTGTCAAAGTATGCCTAACAAACGACGTAAGAAGCGAGACTGCAGATATTATGGGTCACGATATATTTGCTCTCATATGGACATGTGATTGATTTGACAAAGCTGACCCATGTATTTCATGAGACTTGGATGCTTCTGCAACTATCTTCGAGACCGAATTCGATATCGTCATATAAATTGCATGGATTTTGGGTCAAAGTTTGCTTAACAAACGACGTAAGAAGCGAGACTGCAGATATTATGGGTCACGATATATTTGCTCTCATATGGACATGTGATTGATTTGACGAAGTTGACCCTTACATTTCATGAGACTTGGATGCTTCTGCATCTATCATCGAGATGGAATTCGATATCGTCATATAAATTGCATGGATTGTATGTCAAGGTTTGCTTAACAAACGACGTAAGAAACGAGACTGTATATATTATGGGTCACGATATATTTACTCTCATATGGACATGTGATTGATTTGACGAAGTTGACCCTTGCATTTCATGAGACTTGGATGCTTCTGCATCTATCATCGAGACGGAATTCGATATCGTCATATAAAATGCATGAATTGTGTGTCAAAGTATGCCTAACAAACGACGTAAGAAGCGAGACTGCAGATATTATGGGTCACGATATATTTGCTCTAATATGGACATGTAATTGATTTGACAAAACTGGCCCTTGTATTTCTTGAGACATGGATGCTTGTGCATCTATCTTTGAGACGGAATTCTATATCGCCATATAAATTGCATGGATTCTGTGTCAAAGTTTGCTTAACAAACGACGTAAGAAGCGAGACCGCAGATATTATGGGTCACGATATATTTGCTCTCATATGGACATGTGATTGATTTGACGAAGTTGACCCTTACATTTCATGAGACTTGGATGCTTCTGCATCTATCATCGAGATGGAATTCGATATCGTCATATAAATTGCATGGATTGTATGTCAAGGTTTGCTTAATAAACGACGTAAGAAGCTAGACCGCAGATATTATGGGTTACGATATATTTGCTCTCAAATGGATATGTGATTGATTTGACGAAGTTGGCCGTTGCATTTCATGAGACTTGGATGCTTCTGCATCTATCTTCGAAACGGAATTCGATATCGTCATTAAAATTGCATGGATTGTGTGTCAAAGTTTGCTTTGCAAACGACTTATGAAACGAGACTGCAGATATTATGGGTCACGATATATTTGCTCTCATATGGACATGTGATTGATTTGACAAAGCTGACCCTTGTAATTCTTGAGACATGGATGCTTCTGCATCTATCTTTTAAAGGGAATTCGATATCGTCATATAAACTGCATGGATTGTGTGTCAAAGTTTGCTTAACAAACGACGTAAAAAGCGAGACTGCAGATATTATGGGTCACGATATATTTGATCTCATATGGACATGTGATTGATTTGACGAAGCTGACCCTTGTATTTCATGAGACTTGGATGCTTCTGCATCTATCTTCAACACGGAGTTCGATATTGTCATATAAATTGCATGGATTGTGTGTCAAAGTTTGCTTAGCAAACGACTTATGAAACGAGACTGCAGATATTATGGGTCACGATATATTTGCTCTCATATGGACATGTGATTGATTTGACAAAGCTGACCCTTGTAATTCTTGAGACATGGATGCTTCTCATATGGACATGTAATTGATTTGACAAAACTGACCCTTGTATTCCTTGAGACATGGATGCTTCTGCATCTATCTTCGAAAGGGAATTTGATATCGTCATATAAATTGCATGGAATGTGTGTCAAAGTTTGCTTAACAAACGACGTAAGAAACGAGACCGCAGATATTATGGGTCACGATATATTTGCTCTCATATGGACATGTGATTGATTTGACAAAGCTGACCCTTGTAATTCTTGAGACATGGATGCTTCTGCATCTATCTTTTAAAGGGAATTCGATATCGTCATAAAAATTGCATTGATTGTGTGTCAAAGTTTGCTTAACAAATGAAGCGAGACTGCAGATATTATGGGTCACGATATATATGCTCTCATATGGACATGTAATTGATTTGACAAAACTGACCCTTGTATTTCTTGAGACATGGATGCTTCTGCATCTATCTTCGAAAGGGAATTTGATATCGTCATATAAATTGCTTTGATTGTGTGTCAAAGTTTGCTTAATAAACGACGTAAGAAGCAAGACCGCAGATATTATGGGTCACGATATATTTGCTCTCAAATGGACATGTGATTGATTTGACGAAGTTGACCGTTGCATTTCATGAGACTTGGATGCTTCTGCATCTATCTTCGAAACGGAATTCGATATCGTCATAAAAGTTGCATGGATTTTGTGTCAAAGTTTGCTTAACAAACGACGTAAGAAGCGAGACCGCAGATATTATGGGTCACGATATATTTACTCTCATATGGACATGTGATTGATTTGACGAAGTTGACCCTTGCATTTCATGAGACTTGGATGCTTCTGCATCTATCATCGAGACGGAATTCGATATCGTCATATAAAATGCATGAATTGTGTGTCAAAGTATGCCTAACAAACGACGTAAGAAGCGAGACTGCAGATATTATGGGTCACGATATATTTGCTCTAATATGGACATGTAATTGATTTGACAAAACTGGCCCTTGTATTTCTTGAGACATGGATGCTTGTGCATCTATCTTTGAGACGGAATTCTATATCGTCATATAAATTGCATGGATTCTGTGTCAAAGTTTGCTTAACAAACGACGTAAGAAGCGAGACCGCAGATATTATGGGTCACGATATATTTGCTCTCATATGGACATGTGATTGATTTGACGAAGTTGACCCTTACATTTCATGAGACTTGGATGCTTCTGCATCTATCATCGAGATGGAATTCGATATCGTCATATAAATTGCATGGATTGTATGTCAAGGTTTGCTTAATAAACGACGTAAGAAGCTAGACCGCAGATATTATGGGTTACGATATATTTGCTCTCAAATGGATATGTGATTGATTTGACGAAGTTGGCCGTTGCATTTCATGAGACTTGGATGCTTCTGCATCTATCTTCGAAACGGAATTCGATATCGTCATTAAAATTGCATGGATTGTGTGTCAAAGTTTGCTTAGCAAACGACTTATGAAACGAGACTGCAGATATTATGGGTCACGATATATTTGCTCTCATATGGACATGTGATTGATTTGACAAAGCTGACCCTTGTAATTCTTGAGACATGGATGCTTCTGCATCTATCTTTTAAAGGGAATTCGATATCGTCATATAAACTGCATGGATTGTGTGTCAAAGTTTGCTTAACAAACGACGTAAAAAGCGAGACTGCAGATATTATGGGTCACGATATATTTGATCTCATATGGACATGTGATTGATTTGACGAAGCTGACCCTTGTATTTCATGAGACTTGGATGCTTCTGCATCTATCTTCAACACGGAGTTCGATATTGTCATATAAATTGCATGGATTGTGTGTCAAAGTTTGCTTAGCAAACGACTTATGAAACGAGACTGCAGATATTATGGGTCACGATATATTTGCTCTCATATGGACATGTGATTGATTTGACAAAGCTGACCCTTGTAATTCTTGAGACATGGATGCTTCTCATATGGACATGTAATTGATTTGACAAAACTGACCCTTGTATTCCTTGAGACATGGATGCTTCTGCATCTATCTTCGAAAGGGAATTTGATATCGTCATATAAATTGCATGGAATGTGTGTCAAAGTTTGCTTAACAAACGACGTAAGAAACGAGACCGCAGATATTATGGGTCACGATATATTTGCTCTCATATGGACATGTGATTGATTTGACAAAGCTGACCCTTGTAATTCTTGAGACATGGATGCTTCTGCATCTATCTTTTAAAGGGAATTCGATATCGTCATAAAAATTGCATTGATTGTGTGTCAAAGTTTGCTTAACAAATGAAGCGAGACTGCAGATATTATGGGTCACGATATATATGCTCTCATATGGACATGTAATTGATTTGACAAAACTGACCCTTGTATTTCTTGAGACATGGATGCTTCTGCATCTATCTTCGAAAGGGAATTTGATATCGTCATATAAATTGCTTTGATTGTGTGTCAAAGTTTGCTTAATAAACGACGTAAGAAGCAAGACCGCAGATATTATGGGTCACGATATATTTGCTCTCAAATGGACATGTGATTGATTTGACGAAGTTGACCGTTGCATTTCATGAGACTTGGATGCTTCTGCATCTATCTTCGAAACGGAATTCGATATCGTCATAAAAGTTGCATGGATTTTGTGTCAAAGTTTGCTTAACAAACGACGTAAGAAGCGAGACCGCAGATATTATGGGTCACGATATATTTGCTCTCATATGGACATGTGATTGATTTGACAAAGCTGACCCTTGTAATTCTTGAGACATGGATGCTTCTGCATCTATCTTTTAAAGGGAACTCGATATCGTCATATAAACTGCATGGATTGTGTGTCAAAGTTTGCTTAACAAACGACGTAAGAAGCGAGACTGCAGATATTACGGGTCACGATATATTTGATCTCATATGGACATGTGATTGATTTGACGAAGTTGACCGTTGCATTTCATGAGACTTGGATGCTTCTGCATCTATCTTCGAAACGGAATTCGATATCGTCATAAAAATTGCATGGATTGTGTGTCAAAGTTTGCTTAGCAAACGACTTATGAAACGAGACTGCAGATATTATGGGTCACGATATATTTGCTCTCATATGGACATGTGATTGATTTGACAAAGCTGACCCTTGTAATTCTTGAGACATGGATGCTTCTGCATCTATCTTTTAAAGGGAATTCGATATCGTCATATAAACTGCATGGATTGTGTGTCAAAGTTTGCTTAATAAGCGGCGTAAGAAGCGAGACCGCAGATATTATGGGTCACGATATATTTGCTCTCAAATGGACATGTGATTGATTTGACGAAGTTGACCGTTGCATTTCATGAGACTTGGATGCTTCTGCATCTATTTTCGAAACGGAATTCGATATCGTCATAAAAATTGCATGGATTGTGTGTCAAAGTTTGCTTAGCAAACGACTTATGAAACGAGACTGCAGATATTATGGGTCACGATATATTTGCTCTCATATGGACATGTGATTGATTTGACAAAGCTGACCATGTATTTTTTGAGACTTGGATGCTTCTGCATTTATCTTTGAGACGGAGTTCTATATCGTCATATAAATTGCATGGATTTTGTGTCAAAGTTTGCTTAACAAACGACGTAAGAAGCGAGACCGCAGATATTATGGGTCACGATATATTTGCTCTCATATGGACATGTGATTGATTTGACGAAGTTGACCCTTGCATTTCATGAGACTTGGATGCTTCTGCATCTATCATCGAGACGGAATTCGATATCGTCATATAAATTGCATGGATTGTATGTCAAGGTTTGCTTAACAAACGACGTAAGAAGCGAGACTGTATATATTATGGGTCACGACATATTTACTCTCATATGGACATGTGATTGATTTGACGAAGTTGACCCTTGCATTTCATGAGACTTGGATGCTTCTGCATCTATCATCGAGACGGAATTCGATATCGTCATATAAAATGCATGAATTGTGTGTAAAAGTATGCCTAACAAACGACGTAAGAAGCGAGACTGCAGATATTATGGGTCACGATATATTTGCTCTCATATGGACATGTGATTGATTTGACAAAGCTGACCCATGTATTTCATGAGACTTGGATGCTTCTGCAACTATCTTCGAGACCGAATTCGATATCGTCATATAAATTGCATGGATTTTGGGTCAAAGTTTGCTTAACAAACGACGTAAGAAGCGAGACTGCAGATATTATGGGTCACGATATATTTGCTCTCATATGGACATGTGATTGATTTGACAAAGCTGACCCATGTATTTCATGAGACTTGGATGCTTCTGCATCTATCTTCGAGACGGAATTCGATATCGTCATATAAATTGCATGGATTTTGTGTGAAAGTTTGCTTAACAAACGACGTAAGAAGCGAGACTGCAGATATTATGGGTCACGATATATTTGCTCTCATATGGACATGTGATTGATTTGACAAAACTGACCCATGTATTTCATGAGACTTGGATGCTTCTCCATCTATCTTCGAGACGGAATTCGATATCGTCATATAAATTGCATGGATTTTGTGTGAAAGTTTGCTTAACAAACGACGTAAGAAGCAAGACTGCAGATATTATGGGTCACGATATATTTGCTCTCATATGGACATGTGATTGGTTTGACAAAGCTGACCCATGTATTGTTTGAGACTTGGATGCTTTTTTTAAGTATTCAGTATTTATTTACATTAATATTTATACAAAAATAATTTTTGCCCCGCGCCTCATAAGGCTTTATGGAGCAAATTGGCAACAAGACAAAATTTAAATAAATAGTAAAATTTATTACTAATCTATATTCAAATTTAATTTTCCAAATTTAAGTTAAATATACAAAAATTATAACGATTAAAAAGTGTTCAATAATCAAAATTATGATAGAAGCAGTTCAACATTTGAAAGTAAAAATTCTCTGACTCTACTCTTAAATATAGACAATGTGGTGCTATTTTTTATGAAGGATGGTAAGCAATTGTATTCTACACAACCAGAGTAGTCAATTCTTTGTCGTGTGGATTCTAAGCGACATTTCGCAGTTCTCAAGTTAGAAGAGTTTCTAGTGTTAAAATTATTTGAATTTAGAGCAATAGATATAGATCTATTCCCAATGTTATGAACCTTGTATATTCCACGTATTGGTAAAACAGTTTTCGCATAATCTCTGTATAACGATAATGTACTATGCCTTCTATCAAGATTATACACACACTTCAAAGCCCTGTTTTGAGCAGTCTGTAAAGACTTTAGTTCTGAATTCATTTTATGAGCATAAACAATAGCCAAATACTCAAGGTGACTATGGATCAATGCCTGATAAATCATCATTTTAGTATTGATATTAAGTTTTCTCCTAAATTTATATAATATTCCCACGGCAGAGGACACTTTGGATTTCAAGAATCTCATATGGTCATCCCATTTAAGATTGCTCCTAAGTTTAATACCTAAATAAGTAAGACTTGTTTCTTCTTTTATAAAATCTCCGTTCACATTCCATTCCAAAATTGTCGTTTATAGAAGTAGAAACAGGCCGAAACCGCAGCAACTTTGTTTTGTTCGAGTTCAAGACTAGTCCATTTAGCCTCGCAAATTCAAATATTAACACTGCATCTCTCTCCATGTGGGCTTTAAGAACATTCTCTGACCGATAGGGATAAAAAACTGACACATCATCCGCAAACATTACAATTGAACCTTCCAAGTCAAGATTATTAATATCATTGAGGTAGATCATAAACAAAAGTGGCCCCAGAATACTCCCCTGGGGAACCCCACAATTCACCATGGATATAGAACTTCTAACCTCACCGATTTGCACGAACTGTCGTCTATTAATCAGAAAACTTTTGATCAAATCAAGACTCTTACCTCTTATGCCATAACGATCCAACTTCATTAACAAAATGTTGTGATCCACCAGGTCGAAAGCCTTGCTAAAATCATAAAATATTCCCGCTACCCCTGAGTAACCACTGTCTAGGCCTTGGCATACCTTATTTACCACACTCAAAACGGCCTCACCCGTCCCACCACCTGGTCTATATGCGTACTGATTATTGTCTAATAAGTCCTTATCTTCAAAGAATTTCGATAGCTGGGTGTGAATTATTCGTTCAAAGATTTTGTCAATACACGATAATACAGCTATAGGTCTATAGTGTTCTGGTAATGTGGGTCGTGTAATCTTAGGTATGGGTATAACCTTGTGCAGTTTCAATACATCAGGGTACGAAGATGAAGTTATAATAGCATTAAAAATATCCGTGATGTATGGAACTAAAATATCAGATGTTTTGACTAACAGCTTGGAGGGAATATTATCCTCACCTGTACATTTGGACTTATTCATGGTTCCAATAACCTCATGGACCTCATTGCAAGAAACAGAACTAAATTCGAAACTAGACGTGTGCCTTCTCAAAGTCCTCAACTGATTATAATTATCACTTAAATGTCTGGTTATACCATTTTTCAATGTATTAACAGAATCTGTAAAATAGTTGTTAATAATGCTAGATTTCTGCTGATCATCTTCTATTTGCAATCCATCACCATTTAATACAGTTACATTTGGCTTCTCAGATCTACGCAGAATATTATTTAAAAATCGCCAGCAACTCTTCGAATCTGCACCAATCTCTTGTAGATTGCTTTCAAAGTAATTTGCCATAGATATTTTCAGAGCCTTTTTAATAACTCTGCTTACTCTCTTCAACCTTTCTTTGACTAATACAAAGTTTCTTGACCGTCTCCTCATACGCAACAACTTTTCCTTCTCAACCATTAAACCTGACAGATTGTTATTTATCCAAGGGGCCAGATCGAATCTATGTTGCCTTACACGTTTAGCGACTGTTTTGCTAGAATCAATAGCCATATGTAAAGTATTGATTAAGTTCGACGTCATCAGCGTTGGATTCGAAGCTCCGGTCAATCTGGAAATATTCTCTGCGAGAATTCTCCTAATGCTACTATAATTTAAAAATTAACAACTTTCTTCATATGAATTTTTGGTGTCAATGTCTAAGTTTAATCTGCAAAATATCATATTGTGATCACTTAATCCGTGTTCAACTGATTCAACAAAGAACTCCTGATTTATATTCGTAAAAACATTATCGATACATGTTCGACTTTTAGGTCTTGTGACAAGGTTATGACAGCTAAACAAGTCATATGACTGAAATAGACTTATCATTTCATTTGAATTTACTCCTGATATTAAATCTATGTTTGAATCACCTAGAACTATTTTTGGCCCCTCACTCATTTGTGACAGCATCTCATCCATAATATTTAACAAGTAAAAAAGCATTAAGTTCGGCCGGGCCGAACTTTTCATACCCTCCACCATAAAATATTCATTCCTGTCCCCAACTTTAAGGTAGTACGTTAAAATGTCAGATAATGTACATAAAATGCTTCATTCGGGAGGCCCTTTTTTATGGTGCCTATATCTAACTGTTGACAATTTTTGGTGGGGTAGAAATTGGGAGGTACTGTTATATAGGGGTTAAAATAAAACATGGGCCTATGTTGACAGTTTTTGATGGGAGCCTTTAATGTCAAATAACTCCTAATTCGGTTAAAAAATTTAGCTAGAATCCTCAAAATATCGAAAATCGGTACATAACGTGGGAACTTCAAATGTCATTAACAGCTAGTTCGGAGGTATCTGGGCTATACGAAAATATGAACTTAAATGAACAATTTTTGTTGCAGAATTTTTGTTGACTTTTGAATTTCAAATTACAGAAAGTTCGCCCAAAAAATAAAGCTAAGGTACGGAAAATCGGGAGGTTTGTTTTGGGGATATACAAAAACATGGACCTACGTTCAGTTAAACATTTAAAGTAAAATCCTCAAAGTACCGAAAATCGGGAAGTATCGTTATATTGGGGCTATGTTGAAGATTGTTGATGCAGATGTGTGGTGACCACTACAACCTTCAAATGTCAAATTACAGTTAGTTCTCTTATAAATTGTAGCTATAATTGCCAAATGGGCTACCGTTATATGGGGGCTATACCAAAACGTGGACCTATGTCCACAAATTTTGTTATATAAGTTTATTGACACTTAGAACCCTAAATGTCAAATTATAGCTAAATCGGTCTGAAAATGTAGCTACAAAAGTCAAAATACCGCAAATCGGGGGGTACCGTTATATGGGGGCTATACCAAAACGTGGACCTATGTCCACAACTTTTGTTATATAAGTTTATTGACATTTAAGAACCCTAAATGTCAAATTATAGCTAAATCGGTCTAAAAATATAGCTAAAAACGCCAAAATAACGCAAATCGGGGGGTACCGTTATATGGGGGCTATACCAAAACGTGGACCTATGTTCACAACTTCTAATATATAAGTTTATTAACACGTAAGAACCCTAAATATCAAATTATAGCTACATCGGTCTGATAATGTAGCTAAAAACGTCAAAATACCGTATATCGGGCGGTACCGTTATATGGGGGCTATACCAAAACGTGGACCTATGTCCACAACTTTTGTTATATAAGTTTATTGATACTTAAGAACCCTAAACGTCAAATTATAGCTAAATCGGTCTAAAAATGTAGCTAAAAACGTCAAAATACCGCAAATCGGGGGTACCGTTATATGGGGGCTATACCAAAACGTGGACCTATGTCCACAAATTTTGTTATATATGTTTATTGACACTTAAGAACCCTAAATGTCAAATTATAGCCAAATCGGTGTGAAAATGTAGCTAAAAACGTCAAAATACCGTAAATCGGGGGGTACCGTTATATGGGGGCTATACCAAAACGTGGACCGATATAGCCCATCATCGAACTTGACCTGCCTGCAAACAAAAGACCCATTTTCCCAAAATTTCAGCGTCCTATCTCCATTTTTGTGGATGCTAGAGTGATTACCACAGACGGACGGACGGACGGACGTGCTCAGATCGACTTAGAATTTTACCCTGATCAAGAATATATATACTTTATAGGGTCGCAAATGAGTATTTCAATGCGTTACAAACGGAAAAACAAACTTAATATACCCTCCATACTATGGTGGAGGGTATAAAAACGAAGAAACAGTACATCTTGGAGACCTATAAAATGATGATATCTCTAACATCCTTCCATTCACCTTGAGGTTATGTACTTGTATATAAACAATATTTACATCATCATTCTTCAGACATCATGCCAACAACAGTAAACAACCTTGTAATGTGGTATGGAATACAATTGCAGACAATCCTGGCTAAACCAAGTTTCATTAACCGCCAAAACGTCCGGTAATTTAGGAAAACCTGCAAGCAATGATTTGAATTCGTAGAATTTATCTAATGAGGAAATTCTTCTAACATTATACGTAACAATATTTATGAATCTACCATTGAGATTACCAACAAATTCTGAATATGAACTTAAATTATTAAAATATTTATTCATAGAAAGCATAATAATAATTTATTGAAATAATGTAACGCCAGAGATATGTATTTATTTCCGAGTTATCTACAAACTTCCCGATGGTTCATCATCACTGGTTATAGTGTCTGCAACATTAATTGGCCTTTGGGTACTCTTCCTAGAAGTTGAGTTACAAGTGGCAGCTTCTAACAAAAGATTGTCAACATCATCTTCACATCCTATAACTATCGCTCGCGATGTTTTATTTTTTTTAGAAGGATTTTTCCATTTTTTTGAAATACAAACGCATATCCAACTTTTTTTAAAGCCTTTGCATAATTGAGCAGATTAAAAGTTTCTGAGCTCAAAAAATCGTTAACAAAGATATTCTTCGTATGCTCATTCTCCTTCAAACCCGGCTTAGCTTTCATAAAAACATTTTTGGATTTATTGTTTGCAAATTTAACAATAATATTTTTCTTGTCTGTTTGCTTTCCGCGCCTACTAAGGTAAAAAGCTTCCTCAATATCTTCCTCACATAACGCTGCACCAATTGTCTTCGATAAATCCAACACTGTATCAACTGCACTTTTACCACCTTCATTTTGCACTCCAAACACAATGCTTCTGCATCTATCTTCGAGACGGAATTCGATATCGTCATATAAATTGCATGGATTGTGTGTCAAAGTTTGCTTAACAAACGTCGTAAGAAGCGAGACTGCAGATATTATGGGTCACGATATAGTTGCTCTCATATGGACATGTGATTGATTTGACAAAGCTGACCCTTGTATTTCATGAGACATGGATGCTTCTGCATCTATCTTCGAGACGGAATTCAATATCGTCATATAAATTGCTTGGATTTTGTGTCAAAGTTTGCTTAATAAGCGGCGTAAGAAGCGAGACCGCAGATATTATGGGTCACGATATATTTGCTCTCAAATGGACATGTGATTGATTTGACGAAGTTGACCGTTGCATTTCATGAGACTTGGATGCTTCTGCATCTATTTTCGAAACGGAATTCGATATCGTCATAAAAATTGCATGGATTGTGTGTCAAAGTTTGCTTAGCAAACGACTTATGAAACGAGACTGCAGATATTATGGGTCACGATATATTTGCTCTCATATGGACATGTGATTGATTTGACAAAGCTGACCATGTATTTTTTGAGACTTGGATGCTTCTGCATTTATCTTTGAGACGGAGTTCTATATCGTCATATAAATTGCATGGATTTTGTGTCAAAGTTTGCTTAACAAACGACGTAAGAAGCGAGACCGCAGATATTATGGGTCACGATATATTTGCTCTCATATGGACATGTGATTGATTTGACGAAGTTGACCCTTGCATTTCATGAGACTTGGATGCTTCTGCATCTATCATCGAGACGGAATTCGATATCGTCATATAAATTGCATGGATTGTATGTCAAGGTTTGCTTAACAAACGACGTAAGAAGCGAGACTGTATATATTATGGGTCACGACATATTTACTCTCATATGGACATGTGATTGATTTGACGAAGTTGACCCTTGCATTTCATGAGACTTGGATGCTTCTGCATCTATCATCGAGACGGAATTCGATATCGTCATATAAAATGCATGAATTGTGTGTAAAAGTATGCCTAACAAACGACGTAAGAAGCGAGACTGCAGATATTATGGGTCACGATATATTTGCTCTCATATGGACATGTGATTGATTTGACAAAGCTGACCCATGTATTTCATGAGACTTGGATGCTTCTGCAACTATCTTCGAGACCGAATTCGATATCGTCATATAAATTGCATGGATTTTGGGTCAAAGTTTGCTTAACAAACGACGTAAGAAGCGAGACTGCAGATATTATGGGTCACGATATATTTGCTCTCATATGGACATGTGATTGATTTGACAAAGCTGACCCATGTATTTCATGAGACTTGGATGCTTCTGCATCTATCTTCGAGACGGAATTCGATATCGTCATATAAATTGCATGGATTTTGTGTGAAAGTTTGCTTAACAAACGACGTAAGAAGCGAGACTGCAGATATTATGGGTCACGATATATTTGCTCTCATATGGACATGTGATTGATTTGACAAAACTGACCCATGTATTTCATGAGACTTGGATGCTTCTCCATCTATCTTCGAGACGGAATTCGATATCGTCATATAAATTGCATGGATTTTGTGTGAAAGTTTGCTTAACAAACGACGTAAGAAGCAAGACTGCAGATATTATGGGTCACGATATATTTGCTCTCATATGGACATGTGATTGGTTTGACAAAGCTGACCCATGTATTGTTTGAGACTTGGATGCTTTTTTTAAGTATTCAGTATTTATTTACATTAATATTTATACAAAAATAATTTTTGCCCCGCGCCTCATAAGGCTTTATGGAGCAAATTGGCAACAAGACAAAATTTAAATAAATAGTAAAATTTATTACTAATCTATATTCAAATTTAATTTTCCAAATTTAAGTTAAATATACAAAAATTATAACGATTAAAAAGTGTTCAATAATCAAAATTATGATAGAAGCAGTTCAACATTTGAAAGTAAAAATTCTCTGACTCTACTCTTAAATATAGACAATGTGGTGCTATTTTTTATGAAGGATGGTAAGCAATTGTATTCTACACAACCAGAGTAGTCAATTCTTTGTCGTGTGGATTCTAAGCGACATTTCGCAGTTCTCAAGTTAGAAGAGTTTCTAGTGTTAAAATTATTTGAATTTAGAGCAATAGATATAGATCTATTCCCAATGTTATGAACCTTGTATATTCCACGTATTGGTAAAACAGTTTTCGCATAATCTCTGTATAACGATAATGTACTATGCCTTCTATCAAGATTATACACACACTTCAAAGCCCTGTTTTGAGCAGTCTGTAAAGACTTTAGTTCTGAATTCATTTTATGAGCATAAACAATAGCCAAATACTCAAGGTGACTATGGATCAATGCCTGATAAATCATCATTTTAGTATTGATATTAAGTTTTCTCCTAAATTTATATAATATTCCCACGGCAGAGGACACTTTGGATTTCAAGAATCTCATATGGTCATCCCATTTAAGATTGCTCCTAAGTTTAATACCTAAATAAGTAAGACTTGTTTCTTCTTTTATAAAATCTCCGTTCACATTCCATTCCAAAATTGTCGTTTATAGAAGTAGAAACAGGCCGAAACCGCAGCAACTTTGTTTTGTTCGAGTTCAAGACTAGTCCATTTAGCCTCGCAAATTCAAATATTAACACTGCATCTCTCTCCATGTGGGCTTTAAGAACATTCTCTGACCGATAGGGATAAAAAACTGACACATCATCCGCAAACATTACAATTGAACCTTCCAAGTCAAGATTATTAATATCATTGAGGTAGATCATAAACAAAAGTGGCCCCAGAATACTCCCCTGGGGAACCCCACAATTCACCATGGATATAGAACTTCTAACCTCACCGATTTGCACGAACTGTCGTCTATTAATCAGAAAACTTTTGATCAAATCAAGACTCTTACCTCTTATGCCATAACGATCCAACTTCATTAACAAAATGTTGTGATCCACCAGGTCGAAAGCCTTGCTAAAATCATAAAATATTCCCGCTACCCCTGAGTAACCACTGTCTAGGCCTTGGCATACCTTATTTACCACACTCAAAACGGCCTCACCCGTCCCACCACCTGGTCTATATGCGTACTGATTATTGTCTAATAAGTCCTTATCTTCAAAGAATTTCGATAGCTGGGTGTGAATTATTCGTTCAAAGATTTTGTCAATACACGATAATACAGCTATAGGTCTATAGTGTTCTGGTAATGTGGGTCGTGTAATCTTAGGTATGGGTATAACCTTGTGCAGTTTCAATACATCAGGGTACGAAGATGAAGTTATAATAGCATTAAAAATATCCGTGATGTATGGAACTAAAATATCAGATGTTTTGACTAACAGCTTGGAGGGAATATTATCCTCACCTGTACATTTGGACTTATTCATGGTTCCAATAACCTCATGGACCTCATTGCAAGAAACAGAACTAAATTCGAAACTAGACGTGTGCCTTCTCAAAGTCCTCAACTGATTATAATTATCACTTAAATGTCTGGTTATACCATTTTTCAATGTATTAACAGAATCTGTAAAATAGTTGTTAATAATGCTAGATTTCTGCTGATCATCTTCTATTTGCAATCCATCACCATTTAATACAGTTACATTTGGCTTCTCAGATCTACGCAGAATATTATTTAAAAATCGCCAGCAACTCTTCGAATCTGCACCAATCTCTTGTAGATTGCTTTCAAAGTAATTTGCCATAGATATTTTCAGAGCCTTTTTAATAACTCTGCTTACTCTCTTCAACCTTTCTTTGACTAATACAAAGTTTCTTGACCGTCTCCTCATACGCAACAACTTTTCCTTCTCAACCATTAAACCTGACAGATTGTTATTTATCCAAGGGGCCAGATCGAATCTATGTTGCCTTACACGTTTAGCGACTGTTTTGCTAGAATCAATAGCCATATGTAAAGTATTGATTAAGTTCGACGTCATCAGCGTTGGATTCGAAGCTCCGGTCAATCTGGAAATATTCTCTGCGAGAATTCTCCTAATGCTACTATAATTTAAAAATTAACAACTTTCTTCATATGAATTTTTGGTGTCAATGTCTAAGTTTAATCTGCAAAATATCATATTGTGATCACTTAATCCGTGTTCAACTGATTCAACAAAGAACTCCTGATTTATATTCGTAAAAACATTATCGATACATGTTCGACTTTTAGGTCTTGTGACAAGGTTATGACAGCTAAACAAGTCATATGACTGAAATAGACTTATCATTTCATTTGAATTTACTCCTGATATTAAATCTATGTTTGAATCACCTAGAACTATTTTTGGCCCCTCACTCATTTGTGACAGCATCTCATCCATAATATTTAACAAGTAAAAAAGCATTAAGTTCGGCCGGGCCGAACTTTTCATACCCTCCACCATAAAATATTCATTCCTGTCCCCAACTTTAAGGTAGTACGTTAAAATGTCAGATAATGTACATAAAATGCTTCATTCGGGAGGCCCTTTTTTATGGTGCCTATATCTAACTGTTGACAATTTTTGGTGGGGTAGAAATTGGGAGGTACTGTTATATAGGGGTTAAAATAAAACATGGGCCTATGTTGACAGTTTTTGATGGGAGCCTTTAATGTCAAATAACTCCTAATTCGGTTAAAAAATTTAGCTAGAATCCTCAAAATATCGAAAATCGGTACATAACGTGGGAACTTCAAATGTCATTAACAGCTAGTTCGGAGGTATCTGGGCTATACGAAAATATGAACTTAAATGAACAATTTTTGTTGCAGAATTTTTGTTGACTTTTGAATTTCAAATTACAGAAAGTTCGCCCAAAAAATAAAGCTAAGGTACGGAAAATCGGGAGGTTTGTTTTGGGGATATACAAAAACATGGACCTACGTTCAGTTAAACATTTAAAGTAAAATCCTCAAAGTACCGAAAATCGGGAAGTATCGTTATATTGGGGCTATGTTGAAGATTGTTGATGCAGATGTGTGGTGACCACTACAACCTTCAAATGTCAAATTACAGTTAGTTCTCTTATAAATTGTAGCTATAATTGCCAAATGGGCTACCGTTATATGGGGGCTATACCAAAACGTGGACCTATGTCCACAAATTTTGTTATATAAGTTTATTGACACTTAGAACCCTAAATGTCAAATTATAGCTAAATCGGTCTGAAAATGTAGCTACAAAAGTCAAAATACCGCAAATCGGGGGGTACCGTTATATGGGGGCTATACCAAAACGTGGACCTATGTCCACAACTTTTGTTATATAAGTTTATTGACATTTAAGAACCCTAAATGTCAAATTATAGCTAAATCGGTCTAAAAATATAGCTAAAAACGCCAAAATAACGCAAATCGGGGGGTACCGTTATATGGGGGCTATACCAAAACGTGGACCTATGTTCACAACTTCTAATATATAAGTTTATTAACACGTAAGAACCCTAAATATCAAATTATAGCTACATCGGTCTGATAATGTAGCTAAAAACGTCAAAATACCGTATATCGGGCGGTACCGTTATATGGGGGC
This sequence comes from Musca autumnalis, assembly GCF_047663935.1. Taxonomy (NCBI): domain Eukaryota; kingdom Metazoa; phylum Arthropoda; class Insecta; order Diptera; family Muscidae; genus Musca; species Musca autumnalis. Next base: position 123,202 of record NW_027411724.1, read on the forward strand.
TATACCAAAACGTGGACCTATGTCCACAACTTTTGTTATATAAGTTTATTGATACTTAAGAACCCTAAACGTCAAATTATAGCTAAATCGGTCTAAAAATGTAGCTAAAAACGTCAAAATACCGCAAATCGGGGGTACCGTTATATGGGGGCTATACCAAAACGTGGACCTATGTCCACAAATTTTGTTATATATGTTTATTGACACTTAAGAACCCTAAATGTCAAATTATAGCCAAATCGGTGTGAAAATGTAGCTAAAAACGTCAAAATACCGTAAATCGGGGGGTACCGTTATATGGGGGCTATACCAAAACGTGGACCGATATAGCCCATCATCGAACTTGACCTGCCTGCAAACAAAAGACCCATTTTCCCAAAATTTCAGCGTCCTATCTCCATTTTTGTGGATGCTAGAGTGATTACCACAGACGGACGGACGGACGGACGTGCTCAGATCGACTTAGAATTTTACCCTGATCAAGAATATATATACTTTATAGGGTCGCAAATGAGTATTTCAATGCGTTACAAACGGAAAAACAAACTTAATATACCCTCCATACTATGGTGGAGGGTATAAAAACGAAGAAACAGTACATCTTGGAGACCTATAAAATGATGATATCTCTAACATCCTTCCATTCACCTTGAGGTTATGTACTTGTATATAAACAATATTTACATCATCATTCTTCAGACATCATGCCAACAACAGTAAACAACCTTGTAATGTGGTATGGAATACAATTGCAGACAATCCTGGCTAAACCAAGTTTCATTAACCGCCAAAACGTCCGGTAATTTAGGAAAACCTGCAAGCAATGATTTGAATTCGTAGAATTTATCTAATGAGGAAATTCTTCTAACATTATACGTAACAATATTTATGAATCTACCATTGAGATTACCAACAAATTCTGAATATGAACTTAAATTATTAAAATATTTATTCATAGAAAGCATAATAATAATTTATTGAAATAATGTAACGCCAGAGATATGTATTTATTTCCGAGTTATCTACAAACTTCCCGATGGTTCATCATCACTGGTTATAGTGTCTGCAACATTAATTGGCCTTTGGGTACTCTTCCTAGAAGTTGAGTTACAAGTGGCAGCTTCTAACAAAAGATTGTCAACATCATCTTCACATCCTATAACTATCGCTCGCGATGTTTTATTTTTTTTAGAAGGATTTTTCCATTTTTTTGAAATACAAACGCATATCCAACTTTTTTTAAAGCCTTTGCATAATTGAGCAGATTAAAAGTTTCTGAGCTCAAAAAATCGTTAACAAAGATATTCTTCGTATGCTCATTCTCCTTCAAACCCGGCTTAGCTTTCATAAAAACATTTTTGGATTTATTGTTTGCAAATTTAACAATAATATTTTTCTTGTCTGTTTGCTTTCCGCGCCTACTAAGGTAAAAAGCTTCCTCAATATCTTCCTCACATAACGCTGCACCAATTGTCTTCGATAAATCCAACACTGTATCAACTGCACTTTTACCACCTTCATTTTGCACTCCAAACACAATGCTTCTGCATCTATCTTCGAGACGGAATTCGATATCGTCATATAAATTGCATGGATTGTGTGTCAAAGTTTGCTTAACAAACGTCGTAAGAAGCGAGACTGCAGATATTATGGGTCACGATATAGTTGCTCTCATATGGACATGTGATTGATTTGACAAAGCTGACCCTTGTATTTCATGAGACATGGATGCTTCTGCATCTATCTTCGAGACGGAATTCAATATCGTCATATAAATTGCTTGGATTTTGTGTCAAAGTTTGCTTAACAAATGACGTAAGAAGCGAGACTGCAGATATTATGGGTCACGATATATTTGCTCTCATATGAACATGTGATTGATTTGACGAAGCTGATTGATTCTGCATCTATCTTCGAGACGGAATTCGATGTCGTCATATAAATTGCATGGATTTTGTGTCAAAGTTTGCTTAACAAACGACGTAAGAAGCGAGACTGCAGATATTATGGGTCACGATATATTTGCTCTCATATGGACATGTGATTGATTTGACGAAGCTGAGACTTGGATGCTTCTGCATCTACCTTCAAAACGGAATTCGATATCGTCATATAAAATGCATGAATTGTGTGTCAAGGTATGCTTAACAAACGACGTAAGAAGCAAGACTGCAGATATTATGGGTCACGATATATTTGCTCTCATATGGACTTGTGATTGATTTGACGAAGTTGATCCTTGTATTTCTTGAGACATGGATGCTTCTGCATCTATCTTCGAAAGGGAATTTGATATCGTCATATAAATTTCATGGATTGTGTGTCAAAGTTTGCTTAACAAACGACTTAAGAAACGAGACTGCAGATATTATGGGTCACGATATATTTGCTCTCATATGGACATGTGATTGATTTGACAAAGCTGACCCATGTATTTCATGAGACTTGGATGCTTCTGCATCTATCTTCGAGACGGAATTCGATATCGTCATATAAATTGCATGAATTTTGTGTCAAAAATGTAGCTAAAAACGTCAAAATACCGCAAATCGGGGGTACCGTTATATGGGGGCTATACCAAAACGTGGACCTATGTCCACAAATTTTGTTATATATGTTTATTGACACTTAAGAACCCTAAATGTCAAATTATAGCCAAATCGGTGTGAAAATGTAGCTAAAAACTTCAAAATACCGTAAATCGGGGAGTACCGTTATATGGGGGCTATACCAAAACGTGGACCGATATAGCCCATCATCGAACTTGACCTGCCTGCAAACAAAAGACCCATTTTCCCAAAATTTCAGCGTCCTATCTCCATTTTTGTGGATGCTAGAGTGATTACCACAGACGGACGGACGGACGGACGGACGTGCTCAGATCGACTTAGACTTTTACCCTGATCAAGAATATATATACTTTATAGGGTCGCAAATGAGTATTTCAATGCGTTACAAACGGAAAAACAAACTTAATATACCCTCCATACTATGGTGGAGGGTATAAAAACGAAGAAACAGTACATCTTGGAGACCTATAAAATGATGATATCTCTAACATCCTTCCATTCACCTTGAGGTTATGTACTTGTATATAAACAATATTTACATCATCATTCTTCAGACATCATGCCAATAACAGTAAACAACCTTGTAATGTGGTATGGAATACAATTGCAGACAATCCTGGCTAAACCAAGTTTCATTAACCGCCAAAACGTCCGGTAATTTAGGAAAACCTGCAAGCAATGATTTGAATTCGTAGAATTTATCTAATGAGGAAATTCTTCTAACATTATACGTAACAATATTTATGAATCTACCATTGAGATTACCAACAAATTCTGAATATGAACTTAAATTATTAAAATATTTATTCATAGAAAGCATAATAATAATTTATTGAAATAATGTAACGCCAGAGATATGTATTTATTTCCGAGTTATCTACAAACTTCCCGATGGTTCATCATCACTGGTTATAGTGTCTGCAACATTAATTGGCCTTTGGGTACTCTTCCTAGAAGTTGAGTTACAAGTGGCAGCTTCTAACAAAAGATTGTCAACATCATCTTCACATCCTATAACTATCGCTCGCGATGTTTTATTTTTTTTAGAAGGATTTTTCCATTTTTTTGAAATACAAACGCATATCCAACTTTTTTTAAAGCCTTTGCATAATTGAGCAGATTAAAAGTTTCTGAGCTCAAAAAATCGTTAACAAAGATATTCTTCGTATGCTCATTCTCCTTCAAACCCGGCTTAGCTTTCATAAAAACATTTTTGGATTTATTGTTTGCAAATTTAACAATAATATTTTTCTTGTCTGTTTGCTTTCCGCGCCTACTAAGGTAAAAAGCTTCCTCAATATCTTCCTCACATAACGCTGCGCCAATTGTCTTCGATAAATCCAACACTGTATCAACTGCACTTTTACCACCTTCATTTTGCACTCCAAACACAATGCTTCTGCATCTATCTTCGAGACGGAATTCGATATCGTCATATAAATTGCATGGATTGTGTGTCAAAGTTTGCTTAACAAACGTCGTAAGAAGCGAGACTGCAGATATTATGGGTCACGATATAGTTGCTCTCATATGGACATGTGATTGATTTGACAAAGCTGACCCTTGTATTTCATGAGACATGGATGCTTCTGCATCTATCTTCGAGACGGAATTCAATATCGTCATATAAATTGCATGGATTTTGTGTCAAAGTTTGCTTAACAAACGACGTAAGAAGCGAGACTGCAGATATTATGGGTCACGATATATTTGCTCTCATATGAACATGTGATTGATTTGACGAAGCTGATTGATTCTGCATCTATCTTCGAGACGGAATTCGATGTCGTCATATAAATTGCATGGATTTTGTGTCAAAGTTTGCTTAACAAACGACGTAAGAAGCGAGACTGCAGATATTATGGGTCACGATATATTTGCTCTCATATGGACATGTGATTGATTTGACGAAGCTGAGACTTGGATGCTTCTGCATCTACCTTCAAAACGGAATTCGATATCGTCATATAAAATGCATGAATTGTGTGTCAAGGTATGCTTAACAAACGACGTAAGAAGCAAGACTGCAGATATTATGGGTCACGATATATTTGCTCTCATATGGACTTGTGATTGATTTGACGAAGTTGATCCTTGTATTTCTTGAGACATGGATGCTTCTGCATCTATCTTCGAAAGGGAATTTGATATCGTCATATAAATTTCATGGATTGTGTGTCAAAGTTTGCTTAACAAACGACTTAAGAAACGAGACTGCAGATATTATGGGTCACGATATATTTGCTCTCATATGGACATGTGATTGATTTGACAAAGCTGACCCATGTATTTCATGAGACTTGGATGCTTCTGCATCTATCTTCGAGACGGAATTCGATATCGTCATATAAATTGCATGGATTTTGTGTCAAAGTTTGCTTAACAAACGACGTAAGAAGCGAGACTGCAGATATTATGGGTCACGATATATTTGCTCTCATATGGACATGTGATTGATTTGACGAAGCTGATTGATTCTGCATCTATCTTCGAGACGGAATTCGATGTCGTCATATAAATTGCATGGATTTTGTGTCAAAGTTTGCTTAACAAACGACGTAAGAAGCGAGACTGCAGATATTATGGGTCACGATATATTTGCTCTCATATGGACATGTGATTGATTTGACGAAGCTGAGACTTGGATGCTTCTGCATCTACCTTCAAAACGGAATTCGATATCGTCATATAAAATGCATGAATTGTGTGTCAAGGTATGCTTAACAAACGACGTAAGAAGCAAGACTGCAGATATTATGGGTCACGATATATTTGCTCTCATATGGACATGTGATTGATTTGACAAAGCTGACCCATGTATTGTTTGAGACTTGGATGCTTCTGCATCTATCTTCGAGACGGATTTTTGTATCGTTATATAAATTGCATGGATTGTGTGTCAAAGTTAGCTTAACAAACGACGTAAGAAGCGAGACTGCAGATATTACGGGTCACGATATATTTGCTCTCATATGGACATGTGATTGATTTGACAAAGCTGACCCTTGTATTTCTTCAGACATGGATGCTTCTGCATCTATCTTCGAGACGGAATTCAATATCGTCATATAAAATGCATCGATTGTGTGTCAAAGTTTCTTAATATACGACGTAAGAAGCGAGACTGCAGATATTATGGGTCACGATATATTTGATCTCATATGGACATGTGATTGATTTGACAAAGCTGACCCATGTATTTCTTGAGACTTGGATGCTTCTGCATCTATCTTCGAGACGGAATTCGATATGGTCATATAAATTGCATGGATTGTGTGTCTAAGTATGCTTAACAAACGACGGAAGAAACAAGACTGCAGATATTATGGGTCACGATATATTTGCTTTCATATGGACATGTGAATGATTTGACAATGCTGGGAATTCGATATCGTCATATAAATTGCATAGATTGTGTGTTAAAGTTTGCTTAACAAACGACGAAAGAAACGAGACTGCAGATGTTATGGGTCACGATATATTTGCTCTCATATGGACATGTGATTGAGTTGATAAAGCTGACCCTTGTATTTCTTGAGACTTGGATGCTTCAGCATCTATCTTCGAGACGGAATTCGATATCGTCATATAAACTGCATGGATTGTATGTCAAAGTTTGTTTAACACACGACGTATGAAACGAGACTGCAGATATTATGGGTCACGATATATTTGCTCTCATATGGACTTGTGATTGATTTGACGAATTTGACCCTTGCATTTCATGAGACTGGGATGCTTCTGCATCTATCTTCGAGACGGAATTCGATATCGTCATATAAATAGCATGGATTGTGTGTCAAAATTTGTTTAACACACGACGTATGAAACGAGACTGCAGATGTTATGGGTCACGATATATTTGCTCTCATGTGGACATGTGACTGATTTGACGAAGCTGACCCTTGTATTTCATGAGACTGGGATGCTTCTGCATCTATCTACAAAACGGAATTCGATATGGTCATATAAATTGCATTGATTGTGTGTCAAAGTTTGCTTAACAAAAGAAGCGAGACTGCAGATATTATGGGTCACGATATATATGCTCTCATATGGACATGTGATTGATTTGACAAAGCTGACCCATGTATTTCATGAGACTTGGATGCTTCTGCATCTGTCTTCGAGACGGAATTCGATATCGTCATATAAATTGCATGGATTTTGTGTCAAAATTTGCTTAACAAACGACGTAAGAAGCGAGACTGCAGATATTATGGGTCACGATATATTTGCTCTCATATGGACATGTGATTGATTTGACAAAGCTGACCCATGTATTTCATGAGACTTGGATGCTTCTGCATCTATCTTCGAGACGGAATTCGATATCGTCATATAAATTGCATGGATTTTGTGTCAAAGTTTGCTTAACAAACGGCGTAAGAAGCGAGACTGCAGATATTATGGGTCACGATATATTTGCTCTCATATGGACATGTGATTGATTTGACGAAGCTGATTGATTCTGCATCTATCTTCGAGACGGAATTCGAAGTCGTCATATAAATTGCATAGATTTTGTGTCAAAGTTTGCTTAACAAACGACGTAAGAAGCGAGACTGCAGATATTATGGGTCACGATATATTTGCTCTCATATGGACATGTGATTGATTTGACGAAGCTGAGACTTGGATGCTTCTGCATCTACCTTCAAAACGGAATTCGATATCGTCATATAAAATGCATGAATTGTGTGTCAAGGTATGCTTAACAAACGACGTAAAAAGCAAGACTGCAGATATTATGGGTCACGATATATTTGCTCTCATATGGACATGTGATTGATTTGACAAAGCTGACCCATGTATTGTTTGAGACTTGGATGCCTTTGCATCTATCTTCGAGACGGAATTGGATATCGTCATATAAATTGCATGCATTGGGTGTCAAAGTTAGCTTAACAAACGACGTAAGAAGCGAGACTGCAGATATTATGGGTCACGATATATTTGATCTCATATGGACATGTGATTGATTTGACAAATCTGACCCATGTATTTCTTGAGACTTGGATGCTTCTGCATCTATCTTCGAGACGGAATTCGATATGGTCATATAAATTGCATGGATTGTGTGTCTAAGTATGCTTAACAAACGACGGAAGAAACACGACTGCAGATATTATGGGTCACGATATATTTGCTTTCATATGGACATGTGAATGATTTGACGAAGTTGACCCTTGCATTTCATGAGACTTGGATGCTTCTGCATCTATCTTCGAGACGGAATTCGATATCGTCATATAAATAGCATGGATTGTGTGTCAAAATTTGTTTAACAAACGACTTAAGAAACGAGACTGCAGATATTATGGGTCACGATATATTTGCTCTCATATGGACATGTGATTGATTTGACAAAGCTGACCCATGTATTTCATGAGACTTGGATGCTTCTGCATCTATCTTCGAGACGGAATTCGATATCGTCATATAAATTGCATGGATTTTGCAAAGTTTGCTTAACAAACGACGTAAGAAGCGAGACTGCAGATATTATGGGTCACGATATATTTGCTCTCATATGGACATGTGATTGATTTGACGAAGCTGATTGATTCTGCATTTATCTTCGAGACGGAATTCGATGTCGTCATATAAATTGCATGGATTTTGTGTCAAAGTTTGCTTAACAAACGACGTAAGAAGCGAGACTGCAGATATTATGGGTCACGATATATTTGCTCTCATATGGACATGTGATTGATTTGACGAAGCTGAGACTTGATGCTTCTGCATCTACCTTCAAAACGGAATTCGATATCATCATATAAAATGCATGAATTGTGTGTCAAGGTATGCTTAACAAACGACGTAAGAAGCAAGACTGCAGATATTATGGGTCACGATATATTTGCTCTCTTATGGACATGTGATTGATTTGACAAAGCTGACCCATGTATTGTTTGAGACTTGGATGCTTCTGCATCTATCTTCGAGACGGATTTGGATATCGTTATATAAATTGCATGGATTGTGTGTCAAAGTTAGCTTAACAAACGACGTAAGAAGCGAGACTGCAGATATTACGGGTCACGATATATTTGCTCTCATATGGACATGTGATTGATTTGACAAAGCTGACCCATGTATTGTTTGAGACTTGGATGCCTTTGCATCTATCTTCGAGACGGAATTGGATATCGTCATATAAATTGCATGCATTGGGTGTCAAAGTTAGCTTAACAAACGACGTAAGAAGCGAGACTGCAGATATTATGGGTCACGATATATTTGATCTCATATGGACATGTGATTGATTTGACAAATCTGACCCATGTATTTCTTGAGACTTGGATGCTTCTGCATCTATCTTCGAGACGGAATTCGATATGGTCATATAAATTGCATGGATTGTGTGTCTAAGTATGCTTAACAAACGACGGAAGAAACACGACTGCAGATATTATGGGTCACGATATATTTGCTTTCATATGGACATGTGAATGATTTGACGAAGTTGACCCTTGCATTTCATGAGACTGGGATGCTTCTGCATCTATCTTCGAGACGGAATTCGATATCGTCATATAAATAGCATGGATTGTGTGTCAAAATTTGTTTAACAAACGACTTAAGAAACGAGACTGCAGATATTATGGGTCACGATATATTTGCTCTCATATGGACATGTGATTGATTTGACAAAGCTGACCCATGTATTTCATGAGACTTGGATGCTTCTGCATCTATCTTCGAGACGGAATTCGATATCGTCATATAAATTGCATGGATTTTGTGTCAAAGTTTGCTTAACAAACGACGTAAGAAGCGAGACTGCAGATATTATGGGTCACGATATATTTGCTCTCATATGGACATGTGATTGATTTGACGAAGCTGATTGATTCTGCATCTATCTTCGAGACGGAATTCGATGTCGTCATATAAATTGCATGGATTTTGTGTCAAAGTTTGCTTAACAAACGACGTAAGAAGCAAGACTGCAGATATTATGGGTCACGATATATTTGCTCTCATATGGACATGTGATTGATTTGACAAAGCTGACCCATGTATTGTTTGAGACTTGGCTGCTTCTGCATCTATCTTCGAGACGGATTTGGATATCGTTATATAAATTGCATGGATTGTGTGTCAAAGTTAGCTTAACAAACGACGTAAGAAGCGAGACTGCAGATATTACGGGTCACGATATATTTGCTCTCATATGGACATGTGATTGATTTGACAAAGCTGACCCTTGTATTTCTTCAGACATGGATGCTTCTGCATCTATCTTCGAGACGGAATTCAATATCGTCATATAAAATGCATCGATGGTGTGTCAAAGTTTCTTAATATACGACGTAAGAAGCGAGACTGCAGATATTATGGGTCACGATATATTTGATCTCATATGGACATGTGATTGATTTGACAAAGCTGACCCATGTATTTCTTGAGACTTGGATGCTTCTGCATCTATCTTCGAGGCGGAATTCGATATGGTCATATAAATTGCATGGATTGTGTGTCTAAGTATGCTTAACAAACGACGGAAGAAACAAGACTGCAGATATTATGGGTCACGATATATTTGCTTTCATATGGACATGTGAATGATTTGACAATGCTGGGAATTCGATATCGTCATATAAATTGCATAGATTGTGTGTTAAAGTTTGCTTAACAAACGACGAAAGAAACGAGACTGCAGATGTTATGGGTCACGATATATTTGCTCTCATATGGACATGTGATTGATTTGATAAAGCTGACCCTTGTATTTCTTGAGACTTGGATGCTTCAGCATCTATCTTCGAGACGGAATTCGATATCGTCATATAAACTGCATGGATTGTATGTCAAAGTTTGTTTAACACACGACGTATGAAACGAGACTGCAGATATTATGGGTCACGATATATTTGCTCTCATATGGACTTGTGATTGATTTGACGAATTTGACCCTTGCATTTCATGAGACTGGGATGCTTCTGCATCTATCTTCGAGACGGAATTCGATATCGTCATATAAATAGCATGGATTGTGTGTCAATATTTGTTTAACACACGACGTATGAAACGAGACTGCAGATATTATGGGTCACGATATATTTGCTCTCATGTGGACATGTGACTGATTTGACGAAGCTGACCCTTGTATTTCATGAGACTTGGATGCTTCTGCATCTATCTACAAAACGGAATTCGATATGGTCATATAAATTGCATTGATTGTGTGTCAAAGTTTGCCTAACAAAAGAAGCGAGACTGCAGATATTATGGGTCACGATATATATGCTCTCATATGGACATGTGATTGATTTGACAAAGCTGACCCATGAATTTCATGAGACTTGGATGCTTCTGCATCTGTCTTCGAGACGGAATTCGATATCGTCATATAAATTGCATGGATTTTGTGTCAAAATTTGCTTAACAAACGACGTAAGAAGCGAGACTGCAGATATTATGGGTCACGATATATTTGCTCTTATATGGACATGTGATTGATTTGACAAAGCTGACCCATGTATTTCATGAGACTTGGATGCTTCTGCATCTATCTTCGAGACGGAATTCGATATCGTCATATAAATTGCATGGATTTTGTGTCAAAGTTTGCTTAACAAACGGCGTAAGAAGCGAGACTGCAGATATTATGGGTCACGATATATTTGCTCTCATATGGACATGTGATTGATTTGACGAAGCTGATTGATTCTGCATCTATCTTCGAGACGGAATTCGAAGTCGTCATATAAATTGCATGGATTTTGTGTCAAAGTTTGCTTAACAAACGACGTAAGAAGCGAGACAGCAGATATTATGGGTCACGATATATTTGCTCTCATATGGACATGTGATTGATTTGACGAAGCTGAGACTTGGATGCTTCTGCATCTACCTTCAAAACGGAATTCGATATCGTCATATAAAATGCATGAATTGTGTGTCAAGGTATGCTTAACAAACGACGTAAGAAGCAAGACTGCAGATATTATGGGTCACGATATATTTGCTCTCATATGGACATGTGATTGATTTGACAAAGCTGACCCATGTATTGTTTGAGACTTGGATGCCTTTGCATCTATCTTCGAGACGGAATTGGATATCGTCATATAAATTGCATGCATTGGGTGTCAAAGTTAGCTTAACAAACGACGTAAGAAGCGAGACTGCAGATATTATGGGTCACGATATATTTGATCTCATATGGACATGTGATTGATTTGACAAATCTGACCCATGTATTTCTTGAGACTTGGATGCTTCTGCATCTATCTTCGAGACGGAATTAGATATGGTCATATAAATTGCATGGATTGTGTGTCTAAGTATGCTTAACAAACGACGGAAGAAACACGACTGCAGATATTATGGGTCACGATATATTTGCTTTCATATGGACATGTGAATGATTTGACGAAGTTGACCCTTGCATTTCATGAGACTGGGATGCTTCTGCATCTATCTTCGAGACGGAATTCGATATCGTCATATAAATAGCATGGATTGTGTGTCAAAATATGTTAAACACACGACGTATGAAACGAGACTGCAGATATTATGGGTCACGATATATTTGCTCTCATATGGAAATGTGATTGATTTGACAAAACTGACCCTTGTATTTCTTAAGACATGGATGCTTCTGCATCTACATATCTTCGAAAGGGAATTTGATATCGTCATATAAGTTGCATGGATTGTGTGTCAAAGTTTGCTTAACAAACGACGTAAGAAACGAGACTGCAGATATTATGGGTCACGATATATTTGCTCTCATATGAACATGTGATTGATTTGACAAAGCTGACCCATGTATTTCTTGAGACTTGGATGCTTCTGCATTTATCTTCGAGACGGAATTCGATATCGTCATATAAATTGCATGGATTGTGTGTCAAAGTTTGCTTAACAAACGTCGTAAGAAGCGAGACTGCAGATATTATGGGTCACGATATATTTGCTCTCATATGAACATGTGATTGATTTGACAAAGCTGACCCATGTATTTCTTGAGACTTGGATGCTTCTGCATCTATCTTCGAGACGGAATTCGATATCGTCATATAAATTGCATGGATTGTGTGTCAACGTTTGCTTTATAAACGACGTAAGAAGCGAGAATGCGGATACTATGGGTCACGATATATTTGCTCTCATATGGACATGTAATTGATTTGACAAAACTGACCCTTGTATTTCTTGAGACATGGATGCTTGTGCATCTATTTTCGAAAGGGAATTCGATATCGTCATATAAATTGCATGGATTGTGTGTCAAATTTTGCTTAATAAACGACGTAAGAAGCGAGGCCGCAGATATTATGGGTCACGATATATTTGCTCTCAAATGGACATGTGATTGATTTGACGAAGTTGACCGTTGCATTTCATGAGACTTGGATGCTTCTGCATCTATCTTCGAAACGGAATCCGATATAGTCATATAAATTGCATGGATTGTGTGTCAAAGTTTGCTTAACAAACGACGTAAGAAGCGAGACGGCAGATATTATGGGTCACGATATATTTGCTCTCACATGTACAAGTGATTGATTTGACGAAGCTGACCGTTGCATTTCATGAAACTTGGATGCTTCTGCATCTATCTTCGAAACGGAATTCGATATCGTCATATAAATTGCATGGATTGTGTGTCAAAGTTTGCTTAGCAAACGACGTATGAAACGAGACTGCAGATATTATGGGTCACGATATATTTGCTCTCATATGGACATTAGGGTGGGGCGATTTGTGTTGAAGGAAAAAACCCTTAATGGGCCCTTCGCGTTTCTGATTCCTGGGATTGAACTGAGCAAAAAAGTCCACTGGACCATATATCTACCGTGAAAATCGAGCCTCCCGATTTTGACTTTAATTTTTTTATTGACGTTTTTTGGATATTTTGGCATATAACAGCCAAACCATTGAAATTTTCGATCCAACACAAAGACAAACATTGTAGCCAAGACAGTAATTGAAAACTCTCTAATACATTGCAAACACATTGGAACGCTTCTTCAGGCAGTTTTGGTCTTAAGAACCATATTCTGACACCGCAGTGTGATAGATCACCAAAAATGAGAAGACACGTGTCTCGCCGTTTTTCTCTATCTCATCAACTTTCGCGATTATAGGCCTCCAAAGGTTTGAGGCTTTGGTGTAAAAAGGGTCATCTATTCAGTAATATATCTTCCAAACTGTTAGGAAATTTGAATTTATCTCAGAGGCATAGTTGTAGCTCTTGTCTTAAAGAATAAAAATTGTGAACACATATAACCCATCAAACTTCATCTCAAGTTTTGTTATACAGCAATCAAAACGACCAAATTTGAAGCAAACAACCAACTACAAAAATGTACCTCAGATCTCAATAAACATCTTTCTAGAATATACGAACTCTGTAGAAACGGATCTTAATGGTCAAAATAGCAAAACAATTGCGATTTTATCCTCTTTTTTTAGGATTCTGCTCCATAGATATTAAACCGCTCAAAATTCAAGAAAACTATTAACCACAATAGCGTAGCAAAGGCATCAATAAACAACTTTCTGGGATATGCGAAATGCCTATGAACGGTTCTTAATGGTAAAAATAGCAAAAACCTTTTGAAAATATCCAATTTGTATACTTTTTTCACCGACTCTAGTCCAAAGATACGCAACCGCCCAAAAATTAAGGATACCGTCAACCACAAAAATGTACCTAAGATTTCAATAAACAACTTTTTAGAACATATGAAGATTCTAGGAATGATTCTTAGGGCTGAAATTCACGAACAATTAAATATTTTTTAACATTCCCCCTGTTCAGGTTTGGAAATAACAATCCATTAAAAACTCAAGGAAATTTGAAAGGTTTGTTATTTACGGACCTGAACAGGAAAGAATGATCTAAAATAATCGAATTTTGAGCTTGAAGAATCGTTCCTAGAATCTTCATTTGTGCCAGAAACTTGTTTGTTGAAATCTAAGATACATTTTCGTAGTTGACTGTATCCTTAATTTTTGGGCGGTTGCGTATCTTTGGACCAGCGTCGGAGAAAAAAGTATAAAAATTGGATATTTAAAATATATTTTTGCTATTTTTACCATTAAGAACCGTTAAGATCCGTTTCTACAGAGTTCGTATATTCTAGAAAGATGTTTATTGGGATCTGAGGTACATTTTTGTACTTGGTTGTTTGCTTCAAATTTGATCGGTTTGATCGCTGTATAACAAAACTTGAGAAAATTTTTAAAAGAAATTTGACCATGGCGATTTTGGCCTTGCAGATGAAGTTTGATGGGTTATATGTGTTCACAATTTTTGTTCTTTAAGACAAGAGCTACAACTATGCCTCTGAGATAAATTCAAATTTCCTAACGGTTTGGAAGATATATTACTGAATAAATGATCCTTTTTACATCAAAGCCTCAAACCTTTGGAGGCCTATAACCGCGAAAGTTGATGAGATAGGGAAAAACGGCGAGACACGTGTCTTCTCATTTTTGGTGATCTATCACACTGCGGTGTCAGAATATGGTTAATAAAACATGACTCAAAAAATTACACACAGTGTAATTATTTTCAAAATTATGAGAAATTCAGTTATAGTTTTTTGTGGGGGGTTTCAGACTTAAACCACTATAACTTAGCCATTTGTTAACCGATTTAAACAAATAATAACTTGTTCTAAAGATATTATTCATCCCTTTAAAAGGAAGAAAGATCACTAGAAATCCGTTGTGAAAAAAGAAGATATGTCCGTTTAAATTTGAAAATGTAAGAAACCCTGATTTTCACTACTTTTACCGTTATAAAAAAATAAAACGAAGTGACCCAAACGAACTAAAGGCATTGTCGTTGTCCACGGATCCCAACACAATATAATTTTGCATCAGAACACTTGAATATTTTTCGGGTCAAATTTTATAGCACAATGTCATTTATCGACATTTTCCGAAAAGTTTGCACATTCTCAAGACCAAAACTGCCTGAAGGAGCGTTCCAATGTTTTTGCGATGTATTAGAGAATTTTCAATTACTGTCTTGGCTACAATGCTTGTCTTTGTGCTGGATCGAAAATCTCAATGGTTTGGCTGTTATATGCCAAAATATCCAAAAAACGTCAATAAAAAACTTAAAGTCAAAATCAGGAGGCTCGATTTTTACGGTAGATATATGGTCCAGTGAACTTTTTTGCTCAGTTCAATCCCAGGAATAAGAAACGCGAAATGCCCATGAAGGTTTTCAAATCGCCCCGGCCTAATGGACATGTGATTGATTTGACAAAGCTGACCCTTGTAATTCTTGAGACATGGATGCTTCTGCATCTATCTTCGAAAGGAAATTCGATATCGTCATATAAACTGCATGGATTGTGTGTCAAAGTTTGCTTAACAAACGACGTAAGAAGCGAGACTGAAGATATTATGGGTCACGATATATTTGATCTCATATGGACATGTGATTGATTTGACGAATCTGACCCATGTATTGTTTGAGACTGGGATGCTTCTGCATCTATCTTCGAGACGGAATTCGATATCGTCATATAAATTGCATCGATTGTGTGTCAAAATTTGCTTAACAAACGACGTAAGAAGCGAGACGGCAGATATTATGGGTCACGATATATTTGCTCTCACATGTACATGTGATTGATTTGACAAAGCTGACCCATGTATTGTTTGAGACTGGGATGCTTCTGCATCTATCTTCGAGACGGAATTCGATATCGTCATATAAATTGCATGGATTGTGTGTCAAAATTTGCTTAACAAACGACGTAAGAAGTGAGACCGCAGATATTATGGGTCACGATATATTTGCTCTCAAATGGACATGTGATTGATTTGACGAAGTTGACCGTTGCATTTCATGAGACTTGGATGCTTCTGCATCTATCTTCGAAACGGAATCCGATATAGTCATATAAATTGCATGGATTGTGTGTCAAAGTTTGCTTAACAAACGACGTAAGAAGCGAGACGGCAGAAATTATGGGTCCCGATATATTTGCTCTCACATGTACATGTGATTGATTTGACAAAGCTGACTCATGTATTGTTTGAGACTGGGATGCTTCTGCATCTATCTTCGAGACGGAATTCGATATCGTCATATAAATTGCATGGATTGTGTGTCAAAATTTGCTTAACAAACGACGTGAGAAGCGAGACGGCAGATATTATGGGTCACGATATATTTGCTCTCATATGGACATGTGATTGATTTGATAAAGCTGACCCTTGTATTTCTTGAGACTTGGATGCTTCAGCATCTATCTTCGAGACGGAATTCGATATCGTCATATAAACTGCATGGATTGTATGTCAAAGTTTGTTTAACACACGACGTATGAAACGAGACTGCAGATATTATGGGTCACGATATATTTGCTCTCATATGGACTTGTGATTGATTTGACGAAGTTGACCCTTGCATTTCATGAGACTGGGGTGCTTCTGCATCTATCTTCGAGACGGAATTCGATATCATCATATAAATAGCATGGATTGTGTGTCAAAATTTGTTTAACACACGACGTATGAAGCGAGACGGCAGATATTATGGGTCACGATATATTTGCTCTCATATGGACATGTGATTGATTTGATAAAGCTGACCCTTGTATTTCTTGAGACTTGGATGCTTCAGCATCTATCTTCGAGACGGAATTCGATATCGTCATATAAACTGCATGGATTGTTTGTCAAAGTTTGTTTAACACACGACGTATGAAACGAGACTGCAGATATTATGGGTCACGATATATTTGCTCTCATATGGACTTGTGATTGATTTGACGAAGTTGACCCTTGCATTTCATGAGACTGGGATGCTTCTGCATCTATCTTCGAGACGGAATTCGATATCATCATATAAATAGCATGGATTGTGTGTCAAAATTTGTTTAACACACGACGTATGAAACGAGACTGCAGATATTATGGGTCACGATATATTTGATCTCATATGGACATGTGATTGATTTGACGAATCTGACCCTTGTATTTCATGAGACTTGGATGCTTCTGCATCTATCTTCAAAACGGAATTCGATATGGTCATATAAATTGCATTGATTGTGTGTCAAAGTTTGCTTAACAAACGAAGCGAGACTGCAGATATATATGCTCTCATATGGACATGTAATTGATTTGACAAAACTGACCCTTGTATTTATTGAGACATGGATGCTTCTGCATCTATCTTCGAAAGGGAATTTGATATCGTCATATTAATAGCATGGATTGTGTGTCAAAGTTTGCTTAACAAACGATGTAAGAAACGAGACTGTATATATTATGGGTCACGATATATGTTCTCTCATATGGACATGTGATTGATTTGACAAAGCTGACCCATGTATTTCTTAAGACTTGGATGCTTCTGCATCTACCTTCAAAACGGAATTCGATATCGTCATATAAATTGCATGGATTGTGTGTCAAAGTTTGCTTAACAAACGTCGCAAGAAACGAGACTGTATATATTATGGGTCACGATATATTTGCTCTCATATGGACATGTGATTGATTTGACGAAGTTGACCCTTGCATTTCATGAGACTTGGATACTTCTGCATCTATCATCGAGACGGAATTCGATATCGTCATATAAATTGCATGTATTGTATGTCAAGGTTTGCTTAAAAAACGACGTAAGAAACGAGACTCTATATATTATGGGTCACCACATATTTACTCTCATATGGACATGTGATTGATTTGACGAATTTGACCCTTGCATTTCATGAGACTTAGATGCTTCGGCATCTATCATCGAGACGGAATTCGATATCGTCATATAAATTGCATGGATTGTGTGTCAAAGTTTGCTTAGCAAACGAAGCGAGACTGCAGATATTATGGGTCACGATATATTTGCTCTCATATGGACATGTGATTGTTTTGACAAAGCTGACCCATGTATTTTTTGAGACTTGGATGCTTCTGCACTTACCTTTGAGACGGAATTCGATATCGTCATATAAATTGCATGGATTTTGTGTCAAAGTTTGCTTAACAAACGACGTAAGAAGCGAGACCGCAGATATTATGGGTCACGATATATTTGCTCTCATGTGAACATGTGATTGATTTGACGAAGTTGACCCTTCCATTTCATGAGACTTGGATGCTTCTGCATCTATCTTCGAGGCGGAATTCGATATCGTCATATAAATTGCATGTATTGTATGTCAAGGTTTGCTTAACAAACGACGTAAGAAACGAGACTGTATATATTATGGGTCACGACATATTTACTCTCATATGGACATGTGATTGATTTGACGAATTTGACCCTTGCATTTCATGAGACTTGGATGCTTCTGTATCTATCTTCGAAACGGAATTCGACATCGTCATATAAATTACAAGGATTGTATGTCAAGGTTTGCTTAACAAACAACGTAAGAAACGAGACTGCATATATTATGGGTCACGACATATTTACTCTCATATGGACATGTGATTGATTTGACAAAGCTGACCCTTGTATTTCTTGAGACATGGATGCTTCTGCATCTATCTTCGAGACGGAATTCGATATCGTCTTATAAACTGCATGGATTGTATGTAAAAGTTTGCTTAACAAACGACGTAAGAAGCGACATGGCAGATTTTATGGGTCACGATATATTTGCTCTCATATGGACATGTGATTGATTTGACAAAGCTGACCCTTGTAATTCTTGAGACATTGATGCTTCTGCATCTATCTTCGAGACGGAATTGGATATCGTCATATAAATTGCATGAATTTTGTGTCAAAGTTTGCTTAACAAACGACATAAGAAGCGAAACCGCAGATATTATGGGTCACGATATATTTGCTCTCATGTGAACATGTGATTGATTTGACGAAGTTGACCCTTGCATTTCATGAGACTTGGATGCTTCTGCATCTATCTTCGAGGCGGAATTCGATATCGTCATATAAATTGCATTGATTGTGTGTCAAAGTATGCTTAACAAACGACGTAAGATATTATGGGTCACGATATATTTGCTCTCATATGGACATGTGATTGATTTGACAAAGCTGACCCTTGTAATTCTTGAGACATGGATGCTTCTGCATCTATCTTCGAGACGGAATTGGATATCGTCATATAAATTGCATGAATTTTGTGTCAAAGTTTGCTTAACAAACGACGTAAGAAGCGAAACCGCAGATATTATGGGTCACGATATATTTGCTCTCATATGGACATGTGATTGATTTGACGAAGTTGAACCTTGCGTTTCATGAGACTTGGATGCTTCTGTATCTATCTTCGAAACGGAATTCGACATCGTCATATAAATTACAAGGATTGTATGTCAAGGTTTGCTTAACAAACAACGTAAGAAACGAGACTGCATATATTATGGGTCACGACATATTTACTCTCATATGGACATGTGATTGATTTGACAAAGCTGACCCTTGTATTTCTTGAGACATGGATGCTTCTGCATCTATCTTCGAGACGGAATTCGATATCGTCTTATAAACTGCATGGATTGTATGTCAAAGTTTGCTTAACAAACGACGTAAGAAGCGAGATGGCAGATTTTATGGGTCACGATATATTTGCTCTCATACGGACATGTGATTGATTTGACGAAGCTGACCTTTCTATTTCATGAGACTTGGATGCTTCTGCATCTATCTTCGAAACGGAATTCTATATCGTCATATAACTTGCATCGATTGTGTGTCAATGTTTGCTTAACAAACAACGTAAGAAACGAGACTGTATATATTATGGGTCACGACATATTTACTCTCATATGGACATGTGATTGATTTGACAAAGCTGACCCTTGTATTTCTTGAGACATGGATGCTTCGGCATCTATCTTCGAGACGGAATTCGATATCGTCATATAAACTGCATGGATTGTATGTCAAAGTTTGCTTAACAAACGACGTAAAAAGCGAGACGGCAGATATTATGGGTCACGATATATTTGCTCTCATACGGACATGTGATTGATTTGACGAAGCTGACCTTTCTATTTCATGAGACTTGGATGCTTCTGCATCTATCTTCGAGACGGAATTCTATATCGTCATATAAATTGCGTGGATTGTGTGTCAAAGTTTGCTTAACAAACGACGAAAGAAACGAGATTGGAGGTATTATGTGTCAGAATATATTTGCTCTCATATGGACATGTGATTGATTTGACGAAGCTGACCCTTATATTTCATGAGACTTGGATGCTTCTACATCTATCTTCGAAAGGGAATTCGATATCGTCAGATTAATTGTATGTATTGTGTGTCAAAGTTTTCTTAACAAACGACCTAAGAAGCGAGACTGCAGATATTA
The DNA here is from genome assembly GCF_047663935.1 of Musca autumnalis. Classification (NCBI taxonomy): domain Eukaryota; kingdom Metazoa; phylum Arthropoda; class Insecta; order Diptera; family Muscidae; genus Musca; species Musca autumnalis. The sequence goes on from NW_027411724.1 coordinate 144,053, forward strand.
TGGGTCACGATATATTTGCTCTCATATGGACATGTGATTGATTTGACAAAGCTGACCCATGTATTTCATGAGACTTGGATGCTTCTCCATCTATCTTCGAGACGGAATTCGATATCGTCATATAAATTGCATGGATTTTGTGTCAAAGTTTGCTTAACAAACGACGTAAGAAGCGAGACTGCAGATATTATGGGTCACGATATATTTGCTCTCATATGGACATGTGATTGATTTGACAAAGCTGACCCTTGCATTTCATGAGACTTGGATGCTTCTGCATCTATCATTGAGACGGAATTCGATATCGTCATATAAATTGCATGGATTGTATGTCAAGGTTTGCTTAACAAACGACGTAAGAAACGAGACTGTATATATTATGGGTCACGACATATTTACTCTCATATGGACATGTGATTGATTTGACGAAGTTGACCCGAGACCGTATATATTATGGGTCACGACATATTTACTCTCATATGGACATGTGATTGATTTGACAAAGCTGACCCTTGTATTTCTTGAGACATGGATGCTTCTGCATCTATCTTCGAGACGGAATTCGATATCGTCATATAAACTGCATGGATTGTATGTCAAAGTTTGCTTAAAAAACGACGTAAGAAGCGAGACGCAGATATTATGGGTCACGATATATTTGCTCTCATACGGACATGTGATTGATTTGACGAAGCTGACTTTTCTATTTCATGAGACTTGGATGCTTCTGTATCTATCTTCGAGACGGAATTCTATATCGTCATATAAATTGCATGGATTGTGTGTCAAAGTTTGCTTAACAAACGAAGCGAGACTGCTGATATTATGGGTCACGATATATTTGCTCTCATATGGACATGTGATTGATTTGACGAAGTTGACTCTTCCATTTCATGAGACTTGGATGCTTCTGCATCTACCTTCAAAACGGAATTCGATATCGTCATATAAATTGCATGGATTTTGTATCAAAGTTTGCTTAATAAACGACGTAAGAAACGAGACTGTATATATTATTTTTATACCCTCAGCATTTATGCAAACGAGGGTATATACACTTTCATACGGGCAAAATGTGCCTCATCGAAATAATGGTTTTAGACCCCAAGTATGTTTGGACGAAATGTGTTTCAGACAATTTGGAGTCGATTGAGTAATGTCCATCCGTCTGCCTGTCTGGCTGGCTGGAGCGCACTATAACTCTCGAACGGATGAACCGATTCGGTTCAAATTTTGGCTTTCGTAATATATTGTCCAAACTTAGTTTAAGTTCGGAGATGGGTTATATCGGTCCACTCCTTCAGGTACCTCCCCCACAAAAGTTCGAAAATGTTCGGAAAATTTGTGCGCACAATAACTCTTAAAGGGAGTAACCTATTTGGTCCATACTTTACACATCCTAATATATTTGCCAGACACAGATCAGAATTGAATATGGACTATATATGTCTACACCTTCGGGTACCTTCCGCACAAAATTTCGTATAAGTTCAGTTTAGGAGCTGCTCTCCAATAACTTTGATTTTTGTTGAAGCAACTTGCATTCGCTGCCTCAATTACGACTGTAAATGCTTTTTGAGAGGCATGTCCATTAGAGTGGGGCGATTTGAACACCATCACGGGCGCCTGGAGTTTCTGATTCTTGGGATTGTACTGAGCAAAAAAGTCAACTACGGTGAAAATCGAGCCCCCGGATTTTGACTTGAAGTTTTTTTTCAAAGATTTTTGGATATTTTGGCATATAACAACCAAACCACTGAGATTTTCGATCCAACACAAAGACAGCAATTGTAGCCAAGACAATAATAAAGAACTCTCTAGTACATAGCAAAAGCATTGGAACGCTCCTTCAGGTAGTTATGGCCTCGATAAGGTGCACATTTTTCGGAAAATATCGATAAACGACACTGTGCTACAAAATGGAACTGTCATTTGGTTGACCATTTTATTAGCTTTCTAATGATATACATATTCGGTTAATCGGTTACTTAAAACCGGTTCCAAAATCGGTTTTAATATCAGAATATCCGGTTCAAAAATTTAGATAACCGGATCTGTCCTCCAATAAAATTTGTTATTAACGTGTTCGTCACTACAAGAGCTATTTATGGTAAGTATTCCAGAAGCACCACAGACCAATAACAAATATACATAAAAACAAAACATAGTTTTCTGAACAAAAACCGGTAAAATGTGAAAAAGGACCATGAAAACGGGGAAATATCGATTGGTCATCAATGAGAACCGTACCTAAAATCTTCTGAACAACATTTTTGTAGAATATTTGCATGCTGTAAAATCTCGCCTTGTGGTACTTTTACTACGATTCAAAAAATAAAGGACGAAAAGGACATGAAAGGAATTGAGAAAGAGGGATGAAATATTCTACAAAAAGATTTACCATTCGATTTGACTGAAGACATGTAATGTCAAAATGAAGCTACAATAACGCTTTAGAGAGATATAAAGCTATTTGATCACAATTTAAGGGGCCAAAATTAAACCATTAATCACGCAATATCTCGGAAACTGGCCTAGGGTGAAAATTTTCTTTTGGGTTCTCAGTACACTCACCAAGAGCTTTCATCTCCAAAAGTAATTTTCCACCCACTGACTTTGAGTTCCATTTTGTAGCACAGTGTCGTTTATCGATATTTTCCGAAAAATTTGCACCTTATCGAGGCCATAACTACCTGAAAGAGCGTTCCAATGCTTTTGCGATGTACTAGAGAGTTCTTTATTATTGTCTTGGCTACAATTGTTGTCTTTGTGTTGGATCGAAAATCTCAGTGGTTTGGTTGTTTTATGCCAAAATATCCAAAAATCCTTGAAAAAAACTTCAAGTCAAAATCCCGGAGCTCGATTTTCACCGTAGACATATGATCTAGTTGACTTTTTTGCTCAGTACAATCCCAAGAATCAGAATCTCCAGGCGCCCGATAACACTTTTTTCCTTCCATACAAATCGCCCGGCCTAATGTCCATACTTCTTTAGAAAACAGCCCGAAAGGAGTAAAAACCCCCCATGAACCGAACCGATCAACCAATTTTGTCCAAACTATGGACCTCCTAATATTTTGTCCAAATTTAGTTTAACTTCTAAAATGGCCTATATAGGTCCTCTTCTTAGGGTACCTCTCCCACAAAAGTTCAACGTTTGTGCCTTATGGACTATGTCGGTCCATTCGTACAAGTACCTCCTCCGCAACACTTTTTAACTTTTATCCTAATCAACATTTTTGTCGGCAACTTCGAATGTCCAAAATGGGCCACAAAATTCTGATAAACCCCTGACATAGGCTGAGGGTATACCTCTGTCGGCAAAGCCGACTGACACTTTTTTACTTGTTCACGATATATTTTCTCTGCATCTACCTTCGAGACGGAATTCGATATCGTCATATAAATTGCATGGGATTTGTGTCAAAGTTTGCTTAACAAACGACGTAAGAAGCGAGACTGCAGATATTATGGGTCACGATATATTTGCTCTCATATGGACATGTGATTGATTTGACGAAGCTGACCCTTGTATTTCATCAGACTTGGATGCTCCTGCATCTATCTTCGATACGGAATTCGATATGGTCATATAAATTGCATGGATTTTGTGCCAAGTTTGCTTAACAAACCACGTAAGAAGCAAGACTGCAGATATTATGGGTCACGATATATTTGTTCTCATATGGACATGTGATTGATTTGACAAAGCTGACACATGTATTTTTTGAGACTTGGATGCTTCTGCATCTATCTTTGAGACGGAATTCGATATCGTCATATAAATTGCATGGATTTTGTGTCACAGGTTGCTTAACAAACGAAGTAGGAAGTGAGACTGCAGATATTATGGGTCACGATATATTTGCTCTCATATGGACATGTGATTGATTTGACGAAGTTGACCGTTGCATTTCATGAGACTTGGATGCTTCTGCATCTATCTTCGAAGCGGAATTCAATATCGTCATATAAATTGGATGGCTTTTGTGTCAAAGTTTGCTTAACAAACAACGTAAGAAGCGACATTGCAGATATTATAGGTCACGATATATTTGCTCTCATATGGACATGTGATTGATTTGACAAAGCTGACACTTGTACTTCATGAGACTTGGATGCTTCTGCATCTATCTTCGAGACGGAATTCAATATCGTCATATAAATTGCATTGATTGTGTGTCAAAGTAAGCATAACAATCGACGTAAGAAGCGAGACTGCAGATATTATGGGTCACGATATATTTGCTCTCATATGGACATGTGAATGATTCGACAAAGCTGGGAATTCGATATCATCATATAAAGTGCATGGATTGTGTGTCAAAGTTTGCTTAGCAAACGACGTAAGAAGCGAGACTGCAGATATTATGGGTCACGATATATTTTCTCTCATATGGACATGCGATTGATTTGACAAAGCTGACCCCTGTATTTCTTGAGACATGGATGCTTCTGCATCTATCTTCGAGATGGAATTCGATATCGTCATATAAATTGCATGGATTGTGTGTCAAAGTTTGCTTAGCAACCGACGTAAGAAGCGAGACTGCAGATATTATGGGTCACGATATATTTGCTCTCATATGGACATGCGATTGATTTGACAAAGCTGACCCTTGTATTTCTTGAGACATGGATGCTTCTGCATCTATCTTCGAAAGGGAATTCGATATCGTCTTATAAATTGCTCGGATTGTGTGTCGAAGTTTGCTTAACAAACGACGTAAGAAACGAAACTGTATATATTATGGGTCACTATATATTTGCTCTTATATGGACATGTGATTGATTTGACGAAGCTGACCCTTGTATTTCATGAGACTTGTATGCTTCTGCATCTAGATTCGAAAGGGAATTCGATATCGTCATATAAATTGCAGGGATTGTGTGTCAAAGTTTGCTTAACAAACGACTTAAGAAGCGAGACTGCAGATATTATGGGTCACGATATATTTGCTCTCATATGTGCATGTGATTGATTTGACGAAGCTGACCCTTGTATTTTATGAGACTTGGATGCTTCTGCATCTATCTTCGAGACGGAATTCGATATCGTCATATAAATTGCATGGATTTTGTGTCAAAGTTTGCTTAACAAACGACGTAAGAAGCGAGACTGCAGATATTATGGGTCACGATATATTTGCTCTCATATGGACATATGATTGATTTGACAAAGCTGACACTTGTACTTCATGAGACTTGGATGCTTCTGCATCTATCTTCGAGACGGAATTCGATATCGAGATATAAATTGCATTGATTGTGTGTCAAAGTAAGCATAACAATCGACGTAAGAAGCGAGACTGCAGATATTATGGGTCACGATGTACTTGCTCTCATATGGACATGTGAATGATTCGACAAAGCTGGGAATTCGATATCGTCATATAAAGTGCATGGATTGTGTGTCAAAGTTTGCTTAGCAAACGACGTAAGAAGCGAGACTGCAGATATTATGGGTCACGATATATTTGCTCTCATGTGGACATGTAATTGATTTGACAAAACTGACCCTTGTATTTCTTGAGACATGGATGCTTCTGCATCTATCTTCGAAAGGGAATTCGATAACGTCATATAAATTGCATGGATTGTGTGTCAACGTTTGCTTAATAAACGACGTAAGAAGCGAGACTGCAGATATTATGGGTCACGATATATTTGCTCTCATATGGACATGTGATTGATTTGACAAAGCTGGCCCATTTATTTCTTAAGACTTGGATGCTTCTGCATCTACCTTCAAAACGGAATTCGATATCGTCATACAAATTGCATGGATTGTGTGTCAAAGTTTGCTTAACGAACGGGGTAAGAAACGAGACAGCAGATATTATGGGTCACGACATATTCGCTCTCATATGGACATGTGATTGATTTGACAAAGCTGACCCTTGTATTTCTTGAGACATGGATGCTTCTGCATCTACCTTCGAAAGGGAATTCGCTATCGTCATATAAATTACATGGATTGTGTGTCAAAGTTTGCTTAACAAACGACGTAAGAAGCGAGACTGCAGATATTATGGGTCACGATATATTTGCTTTCATATGGACATGTGAATGATTTGACAAAGCTGAACCATGTATTGTTTGAGACTTGGATGCTTCTGCATCTATCTTCGAGGCGGAATTCGATATCGTCATATACATTGCACGGATTGTGAGTTAAAGTTTGCTTAACAAACGACTTAAGAAGCGAGACCGCAGATATTATGGGTCACGATATATTTGCTTCCATATGGACATATGATTGATTTGACAAAGCTAACCCTTGTATTTCTTGAGACATGGCTGCTTCCACATCTATCTTCGAAAGGGAATTCGATATCGTCATATTAATTGCATGTATTGTGTGTCAAAGTTTGCTTAGCAAACGACGTAAGAAGCAAGACTGTATATATTATGGGTCACGATATATTTGCTCTCATATGGACATGTGATTGATATGACGAAACTGACCCTTGTATTTCATGAGACTTGGATGCTTCTGCATCTATCTTCGAAAGGGAATTCGTTATCGTGAAATAAATTCCAGGGATTGTGTGTCAAAGTTTGCTTAACAAACGACGTAAGAAGCGAGACTGCAGATATTATGGGTCACGATATATTTGCTCTCATATGGACATGTGATTGATTTGACAAAGCTGACACTTGTATTTCTTGAGACTTGGATGTTTCTGCATCTATCTTCGAAAGGGAATTCGATATCGTCAAATAAATTGCAGGGATTGTGTGTCAAAGTTTGCTTAACAAACGACGTAAGAAGCGAGACTGCAGATATTATGGGTCACGATATATTTGCTCTCATATGGACATGTGATTGATTTGACAAAGCTGACACTTGTATTTCTTGAGACATGGATGCTTCTGCATCTATCTTCGAAACGGAATTCGATATCGTCATATAAATTGCATGGATTGTGTGTCAAAGTTTGCTTAACAAACGACGTAACAAGCGAGACGGCAGATATTATGGGTCACGATATATTTGCTCTCATATGGAAATGTGATTGATTTGACGAAGCTGACCCTTGTATTTCATGAGACTTGGATGCTTCTTTATCTATCTTCGAGACGGAATTCTATATCGTCATATAAATTGCATGGATTGTGTGTCAAAGCTTGCTTAACAAACGAAGCGAGACTGCAGATATTATGGTTCACGATATATATGCTCTCATATGGACATGTAATTGATTTGACAAAACTGACCCTTGTATTTCTTGAGACATGGATGCTTCTGCATCTATCTTCGAAAGGGAATTCGATATCGTCATATAAATTGCATGGATTGTGTGTCAACGTTTGCTTAATAAACGACGTAAGAAGCGAGACTGCAGATATTATGGGTCACGATATATTTGCTCTCATATGGACATGTAATTGATTTGACAAAACTGACCCTTGTATTTCTTGAGACATGGATGCTTCTGCATCTATCTTCGAAAGGGAATTCGATATCGTCATATAAATTGCATGGATTGTGTGTCAACGTTTGCTTAATAAACGACGTAAGGAGCGAGACTGCAAATATTATGGGTCACGATATATTTGCACTCATATGGACTTGTGATTGATTGGACAAAGCTGACCTTTTTATTTCTTGAGAGTTGGATGCTTCTGCAACTACCTTCAAAACGGAATTCGGTATCGTCATATTAATTGCATGGATTGTGTGTCAAAGTTCTCTTAACAAACGACGTAAGAAGCGAGACTGCAGATATTATGGGTCACGATATATTTGCTCTCATATGGACATGCGATTGATTTGACAAAGTTGACCCATGTATTTCGTGAGACTTGGATGCTTCTGCATCTACCTTCAAAACGGAATTCGATATCGTCATATAAATTGCATGAATTGTGTGTCAAAGTTTGCTTAACAAACGATGTAAGAAGCGAGACTGCAGATATTATGGGTCACGATATATTTGCTCTCATATGGACATGTGATTGATTTGACGAAGTTGGCCGTTGCATTTCATGAGACTTGAATGCTTCTGCATCTATCTTCGAAACGGAATTCGATATCGTCATATAAATTGCATGGATTGTGTGTCAAAGTTTGCTTAACAAACGACGTAAGAAGCGAGACGGCAGATATTATGGGTCACGATATATTTGCTCTCATATGGACATGTGATTGATTTGACGAAGCTGACCCTTGTATTTCATGAGACTTGGATGCTTCTGCATCTATCTTCGAGAAGGAATTCGATATCGTCATATAAACTGCATGGATTGTGTGTCAAGGTTTGCTTAGCAAACGACGTAAGAAGCGAGACTGCAGATATTATGGGTCACGATATATTTGTTCTCATATGGACATGCGATTGATTTGACAAAGTTGACCCATGTATTTCGTGAGACTTGGATGCTTCTGCATCTACCTTCAAAACGGAATTCGATATCGTCATATAAATTGCATGAATTGTGTGTCAAAGTTTGCTTAAGAAACGACGTGAGAACCGAGACTGCAGATATTATGGGTCACGATATATTTGCTCTCATATGGACATGTGATTGATTTGGCAAAGCTGACCCTTGAATTTCTTGAGACATGGATGCTCCTGCATCTATCTTCGAAAGGGAATTCGATATCGTCATATAAATTGCATGGATTGTGTGTCAAGGTTTGCTTAGCAAACGACGTAAGAAGCGAGACTGCATATATTATGGGTCACGATATATTTGTTCTCATATGGACATGTGATTGATTTGACGAAGCTGACCCATGTATTGTTTGAGACTTGGATGCTTCCGCATCTATCTTCGAAACGGAATTCTATATCGTCTTATAAATTGCACGGATAGTGTGTCAAAGTTTGCTTAACAAACGACGTAAGAAGCGAGACTGCATATATTATGGGTCACGATATATTTGCTTTCATATGGACATGTGAATGATTTGACAAAGCTGAACCATGTATTGTATGAGACTTGGATGCTTCTGCATCTATCTTCGAGGCGGAATTCGATATCGTCATATAAATTGCACGGATTGTGAGTTAAAGTTTGCTTAACAAACGACTTAAGAAGCGAGACCGCAGATATTATGGGTCACGATATATTTGCTTCCATATGGACATATGATTGATTTGACAAAGCTGACCCTTGTATTTCTTGAGACATGGATGCTCCTGCATCTATCTTCGAAAGGGAATTCGATATCGTCATATAAATTGCATGGATTGTGTGTCAAGGTTTGCTTAGCAAACGACGTAAGAAGCGAGACTGCATATATTATGGGTCACGATATATTTGTTCTCATATGGACATGTGATTGATTTGACGAAGCTGACCCATGTATTGTTTGAGACATGGATGCTCCTGCATCTATCTTCGAAAGGGAATTCGATATCGTCATATAAATTGCATGGATTGTGTGTCAAGGTTTGCTTAGCAAACGACGTAAGAAGCGAGACTGCATATATTATGGGTCACGATATATTTGCTTTCATATGGACATGTGAATGATTTGACAAAGCTGAACCATGTATTGTTTGAGACTTGGATGCTTCTGCATCTATCTTCGAGGCGGAATTCGATATCGTCATATAAATTGCACGGATTGTGAGTTAAAGTTTGCTTAACAAACGATGTAAGAAGCGAGACTGCAGATATTATGGGTCACGATATATTTGCTCTCATATGGACATGTGATTGATTTGACGAAGTTGGCCGTTGCATTTCATGAGACTTGAATGCTTCTGCATCTATCTTCGAAACGGAATTCGATATCGTCATATAAATTGCATGGATTGTGTGTCAAAGTTTGCTTAACAAACGACGTAAGAAGCGAGACGGCAGATATTATGGGTCACGATATATTTGCTCTCATATGGACATGTGATTGATTTGACGAAGCTGACCCTTGTATTTCATGAGACTTGGATGCTTCTGCATCTATCTTCGAGACGGAATTCGATATCGTCATATAAACTGCATGGATTGTGTGTCAAGGTTTGCTTAGCAAACGACGTAAGAAGCGAGACTGCAGATATTATGGGTCACGATATATTTGTTCTCATATGGACATGCGATTGATTTGACAAAGTTGGCCCATGTATTTCGTGAGACTTGGATGCTTCTGCATCTACCTTCAAAACGGAATTCGATATCGTCATATAAATTGCATGAATTGTGTGTCAAAGTTTGCTTAAGAAACGACGTGAAAACCGAGACTGCAGATATTATGGGTCACGATATATTTGCTCTCATATGGACATGTGATTGATTTGGCAAAGCTGACCCTTGTATTTCTTGAGACATGGATGCTCCTGCATCTATCTTCGAAAGGGAATTCGATATCGTCATATAAATTGCATGGATTGTGTGTCAAGGTTTGCTTAGCAAACGACGTAAGAAGCGAGACTGCATATATTATGGGTCACGATATATTTGTTCTCATATGGACATGTGATTGATTTGACGAAGCTGACCCATGTATAGTTTGAGACTTGGATGCTTCCGCATCTATCTTCGAAACGGAATTCTATATCGTCTTATAAATTGCACGGATAGTGTGTCAAAGTTTGCTTAACAAACGACGAAAAAGCGAGACGGCAGATATTATGGGTCACGATATATTTGCTCTCATATGGACATGTGATTGATTTGACAAAGCTGACCCATGTATTTCTTGAGACATGGATGCTTCTGCATCTATCTTCGAAAGGGAATTTGATATCGTCATATAAATTGCATGGATTGTGTGTCAAAGTTTGCTTAACAAACGACGTAAGAAACGGGACTGGAGGTATTATGGTTCACGATATATTTGTTCTCATATGGACATGTGATTGATTTGACGAAGCTGACCCTTGTATTTCATGAGACTTGGATGCTTCTGCATCTATCTTCCAAAGGGAATTCGATATCGTCATATAAATTGCATGGATTGTTTGCCAAAGTTTGCTTAACAAACGACGTAAGAAGCGAGAATGCAGATATTATGGGTCACGATATATTTGCTCTCATATGGACATGTGATTGATTTGCAAAGCTGATCCTTGTATTTCTTGAGACATGGATGCTTCTGCATCTATCTACGAAACGGAATTCGATATCGTCATATAAATAGTATGGATTGTGTGTCAAAGTTTGCTTAACAATCGACGTAAGAAGCGAGACTGCAGATATTATGGGTCACGATGAATTTGCTCTCATATGGAAATGTGATTGATTTGACAAAGCTGACAAATGTATTTCATGAGGATTCTTCTTTATCTATCTTCGAGACGGAATTCTATATCGTCTTATAAATTGCACGGATTGTGTGTCAAAGTTTGCTTAACATACGACGTAAGAAGCGAGACTGCAGATATTATGGGTCACTATATATTTGCTCTCATTTGGACATGTGATTGATTGGACAAAGCTGACCTTTGTATTTCATGAGACTTGGATGCTTCTGCATCTATCTTCGAAACGGAATTCGATATCGTCATATAAATTGCATGGATTGTGTGTCAAAGTTTGCTTAACAAACGACGTAAGAAGCGAGACGCAGATATTATGGGTCACGATATATTTGCTCTCATATGGACATGTGATTGATTTGACGAAGCTGACCCTTGTATTTCATGAGACTTGGATGCTTCTGCATCTATCTTTGAGACGGAATTCGATATCGTCATATAAACTGCATGGATTGTGTGTCAAAGTTTGCTTAACAAACGACGTGAGAACCGAGACTGCAGATATTATGGGTCACGATATATTTGCTCTCATATGGACATGTGATTGATTTGACAAAGCTGACCCTTGTATTTCTTGAGACATGGATGCTTCTGCATCTATCTTCGAAAAGGAATTCTATATCGTCTTATAAATTGCATGGACTGTGTGTCAAAGTTTGCTGAACAAACGACGTAAGAAGCGAAACTGCAGAAAATATACGTCACGATATATTTGCTCTCATATGGTCATGTGATTGATTTGACAAAGCTGACCCTTGTATTTCTTGAGACTTGGGAGCTTCTGCATCTATCTTCGAAACGGAATTCGATATCGTCATATAAATTGCATGGATTGTGTGTCAACGTTTGCTGAACAAACGACGTAGGAAGCGAAACTGCAGATAATATACGTCACGATATATTTGCTCTCATATGGACATGTGACTGATTTGACAAACCTGACCCTTGTATTATTTGAGACATAGATGCTTCTGCATTTATCTTCGAAACGGGATTCGATATCGTCATATAAATTGCATGGATTGTGTGTCAAAGTTTGCCTAACAAACGACGTAAGAAGCGAAAGTGCAGACATTATGGGTCACGATATATTTGCTCTCATATGGACATGTGATTGATTTGACAAAGCTGACCCTTGTATTTCTTGAGACATGGATGCTTCTGCATCTATCTTCAAAAGGGAATTCGATATCGTCATATAAATTGCACGGATTGTGTGTCAAAGCTTGCTTAACAAACGACGTAAGAAGCGAGACTGCAGATATTATGGGTCGCGACATATTTGCTCTCATATGGACATGTTATTGATTTGACAAAGCTAACCCTTGTATTTCTTGAGACATGGTTGCTTCTACACCTATCTTCGAAAGGGAATTCGATATCGTCATATTAATTGCATGTATTGTGTGTCACAGTTTGCTTAACAAACGACGTAAGAAGCGAGACTGCAGATATTATGGGTCACGATATATTTGCTCTCATATGGACATGTGATTGATTTGCAAAGCGGGCCCTTGTATTTCTTGAGACATGGATGCTTCTGCGTCTATCTACGAAACGGAATTCGATATCGTCATATAAAGTGCATGGATTGTGTGTCAAAGTTTGCTTAACAATCGACGTAAGAAGCGAGACTGCAGATATTATGGGTCACAATATATTTGCTCTCACATGGAAATGTGATTGATTTGACAAAGCTGACATATGTATTTCATGAGGATTCTTCTTTACCTATCTTCGAGACGGAATTCGATATCGTCATATAAACTGCATGGATTGAGTGTCAAAGTTTGCTTAACAAACGACGTGAGAACCGAGACTGCAGATATTACGGGTCACGATATATTTGCTCTCATATGGACATGTGATTGATTTGACAAAGCTGACCCTTGCATTTCATGAGAGTTGAATGCTTCTGCATCTATGTTCGAAACGGAATTCGATATCGTCACATAAATTGCATGGATTGTGTGTCAAAGTTTGCTTAACAAACGACGTAAGAAGCGAGACGGCAGATATTATGGGTCACGATATATTTGCTCTCATATGGACATGTGATTGATTTGACGAAGCTGACCCTTGTATTTCATGAGACTTGGATGCTTCTGCATCAATCTTCGAGACGGAATTCGATATCGTCATATAAACTGCATGGATTGTGTGTCAAAGTTTGCTTAAAAAACGACGTGAGAACCGAGACTCCAGATATTATGGGTCACGATATATTTGCTCTCATATGGACATGTGATTGATTTGACGAAGCTGACCCTTGTATTTCTTGAGACATGGATGCTTCTGCATCTATCTTCGAAACGGAATTCTATATCGTATTATAAATTGCACGGATTGTGTGTCAAAGTTTGCTTAACAAACGACGTGAGAACCGAGACTGCAGATATTATGGGTCACTATATATTTGCTCTCATATGGACATGTGATTGATTTGACGAAGCTGACCCTTGTATTTCATGAGACTTGGATGCTTCTGCATCTATCTTCGAAAGGGAATTCGATATCGTCATATAAATTGCATGGATTGTTTGCCAAAGTTTGCTTAACAAACGACGTATGAAGCGAGAATGCAGATATTATGGGTCACGATATATTTGCTCTCATATGGACATGTGATTGATTTGCAAAGCTGACCCTTGTATTTCTTGAGACATGGATGCTTCTGCATCTATCTACGAAACGGAATTCGATATCGTCATATAAATTGTATGGATTGTGTGTCAAAGTTTGCTTAACAATCGACGTAAGAAGCGAGACTGCAGATATTATGGGTCACGATATATTTGCTCTCATATGGAAATGTGATTGATTTGACAAAGCTGACAAATGTATTTCATGAGACTTGGATGCTTCTGCATCTATCTTCGAGACGGAATTCGATATCGTCATATAAACTGCATGGATTGTGTGTCAAAGTTTGCTTAACAAACGCCGTGAGAACCGAGACTGCAGATATTATGGGTCACGATATATTTGCTCTCATATGGACATGTGATTGATTTGACAAAGCTGACCCTTGTATTTCTTGAGACATGGATGCTTCTGCATCTATCTTCGAAACGGAATTCTATATCGTCTTATAAATTGCATGGACTGTGTGTCAAAGTTTGCTGAACAAACGACGTAAGAAGCGAAACTGCAGAAAATATACGTCACGATATATTTGCTCTCATATGGACATGTGATTGATTTGACAAAGCTGACCCTTGTACTGACTTTGAGTTCCATTTTGTAGCACAGTGTCGTTTATCGATATTTTCCGAAAAATTTGCACCTTATCGAGGCCATAACTATCTGAAAGAGCGTTCCAATGCTTTTGCGATGTACTAGAGAGTTCTTTATTATTGTCTTGGCTACAATTGTTGTCTTTGTGTTGGATCGAAAATCTCAGTGGTTTGGTTGTTTTATGCCAAAATATCCAAAAATCCTTGAAAAAAACTTCAAGTCAAAATCCCGGAGCTCGATTTTCACCGTAGACATATGATCTAGTTGACTTTTTTGCTCAGTACAATCCCAAGAATCAGAATCTCCAGGCGCCCGATAACACTTTTTTCCTTCCATACAAATCGCCCGGCCTAATGTCCATACTTCTTTAGAAAACAGCCCGAAAGGAGTAAAAACCCCCCATGAACCGAACCGATCAACCAATTTTGTCCAAACTATGGACCTCCTAATATTTTGTCCAAATTTAGTTTAACTTCTAAAATGGCCTATATAGGTCCTCTTCTTAGGGTACCTCTCCCACAAAAGTTCAACGTTTGTGCCTTATGGACTATGTCGGTCCATTCGTACAAGTACCTCCTCCGCAACACTTTTTAACTTTTATCCTAATCAACATTTTTGTCGGCAACTTCGAATGTCCAAAATGGGCCACAAAATTCTGATAAACCCCTGACATAGGCTGAGGGTATACCTCTGTCGGCAAAGCCGACTGACACTTTTTTACTTGTTCACGATATATTTTCTCTGCATCTACCTTCGAGACGGAATTCGATATCGTCATATAAATTGCATGGGATTTGTGTCAAAGTTTGCTTAACAAACGACGTAAGAAGCGAGACTGCAGATATTATGGGTCACGATATATTTGCTCTCATATGGACATGTGATTGATTTGACGAAGCTGACCCTTGTATTTCATCAGACTTGGATGCTCCTGCATCTATCTTCGATACGGAATTCGATATGGTCATATAAATTGCATGGATTTTGTGCCAAGTTTGCTTAACAAACCACGTAAGAAGCAAGACTGCAGATATTATTGGTCACGATATATTTGTTCTCATATGGACATGTGATTGATTTGACAAAGCTGACACATGTATTTTTTGAGACTTGGATGCTTCTGCATCTATCTTTGAGACGGAATTCGATATCGTCATATAAATTGCATGGATTTTGTGTCACAGGTTGCTTAACAAACGACGTAGGAAGTGAGACTGCAGATATTATGGGTCACGATATATTTGCTCTCATATGGACATGTGATTGATTTGACGAAGTTGACCCTTGCATTTCATGAGACTTGGATGCTTCTGCATCTATCTTCGAAGCGGAATTCAATATCGTCATATAAATTGGATGGCTTTTGTGTCAAAGTTTGCTTAACAAACAACGTAAGAAGCGACACTGCAGATATTATAGGTCACGATATATTTGCTCTCATATGGACATGTGATTGATTTGACAATGCTGACACTTGTACTTCTTGAGACTTGGATGCTTCTGCATCTATCTTCGAGACGGAATTCGATATCGTCATATAAATTGCATTGATTGTGTGTCAAAGTAAGCATAACAATCGACGTAAGAAGCGAGACTGCAGATATTATGGGTCACGATATATTTGCTCTCATATGGACATGTGAATGATTCGACAAAGCTGGGAATTCGATATCGTCATATAAAGTGCATGGATTGTGTGTCAAAGTTTGCTTAGCAAACGACGTAAGAAGCGAGACTGCAGATATTATGGGTCACGATATATTTTCTCTCATATGGACATGCGATTGATTTGACAAAGCTGACCCCTGTATTTCTTGAGACATGGATGCTTCTGCATCTATCTTCGAGACGGAATTCGATATCGTCATATAAATTGCATGGATTGTGTGTCAAAGTTTGCTTAGCAAACGACGTAAGAAGCGAGACTGCAGATATTATGGGTCACGATATATTTGCTCTCATATGGACATGCGATTGATTTGACGAAGCTGACCCTTGTATTTCATGAGACTTGTATGCTTCTGCATCTAGATTCGAAAGGGAATTCGATATCGTCATATAAATTGCAGGGATTGTGTGTCAAAGTTTGCTTAGCAAACGACGTAAGAAGCGAAACTGCAGAAAATATACGTCACGATATATTTTCTCTCATATGGACATGCGATTGATTTGACAAAGCTGACCCCTGTATTTCTTGAGACATGGATGCTTCTGCATCTATCTTCGAAAGGGAATTCGATATCGTCTTATAAATTGCTCGGATTGTGTGTCGAAGTTTGCTTAACAAACGACGTAAGAAACGAAACTGTATATATTATGGGTCACTATATATTTGCTCTCATATGGACATGTGATTGATTTGACGAAGCTGACCCTTGTATTTCATGAGACTTGCATGCTTCTGCATCTAGATTCGAAAGGGAATTCGATATCGTCATATAAATTGCAGGGATTGTGTGTCAAAGTTTGATTAACAAACGACTTAAGAAGCGAGACTGCAGATATTATGGGTCACGATATATTTGCTCTCATATGTGCATGTGATTGATTTGACGAAGCTGACCCTTGTATTTCATGAGACTTGGATGCTTCTGCATCTATCTTCGAGACGGAATTCGATATCGTCATATAAATTGCATGGATTTTGTGTCAAAGTTTGCTTAACAAACGACGTAAGAAGCGAGACTGCAGATATTATGGGTCACGATATATTTGCTCTCATATGGACATGTGATTGATTTGACAAAGCTGACACTTGTACTTCATGAGACTTGGATGCTTCTGCATCTATCTTCGAGACGGAATTCGATATCGAGATATAAATTGCATTGATTGTGTGTCAAAGTAAGCATAACAATCGACGTAAGAAGCGAGACTGCAGATATTATGGGTCACGATGTACTTGCTCTCATATGGACATGTGAATGATTCGACAAAGCTGGGAATTCGATATCGTCATATAAAGTGCATGGATTGTGTGTCAAAGTTTGCTTAGCAAACGACGTACGAAGCGAGACTGCAGATATTATGGGTCACGATATATTTGCTCTCATGTGGACATGTAATTGATTTGACAAAACTGACCCTTGTATTTCTTGAGACATGGATGCTTCTGCATCTATCTTCGAAAGGGAATTCGATAACGTCATATAAATTGCATGGATTGTGTGTCAACGTTTGCTTAATAAACGACGTAAGAAGCGAGACTGCAGATATTATGGGTCACGATATATTTGCTCTCATATGGACATGTGATTGATTTAACAAAGCTGGCCCATTTATTTCTTAAGACTTGGATGCTTCTGCATCTACCTTCAAAACGGAATTCGATATCGTCATACAAATTGCATGGATTGTGTGTCAAAGTTTGCTTAACGAACGGGGTAAGAAACGAGACAGCAGATATTATGGGTCACGACATATTCGCTCTCATATGGACATGTGATTGATTTGACAAAGCTGACCCTTGTATTTCTTGAGACATGGATGCTTCTGCATCTACCTTCGAAAGGGAATTCGCTATCGTCATATAAATTACATGGATTGTGTGTCAAAGTTTGCTTAACAAACGACGTAAGAAGCGAGACTGCAGATATTATGGGTCACGATATATTTGCTTTCATATGGACATGTGAATGATTTGACAAAGCTGAACCATGTATTGTTTGAGACTTGGATGCTTCTGCATCTATCTTCGAGGCGGAATTCGATATCGTCATATAAATTGCACGGATTGTGAGTTAAAGTTTGCTTAACAAACGACTTAAGAAGCGAGACCGCAGATATTATGGGTCACGATATATTTGCTTCCATATGGACATATGATTGATTTGACAAAGCTAACCCTTGTATTTCTTGAGACATGGCTGCTTCCACATCTATCTTCGAAAGGGAATTCGATATCGTCATATTAATTGCATGTATTGTGTGTCAAAGTTTGCTTAGCAAACGACGTAAGAAGCAAGACTGTATATATTATGGGTCACGATATATTTGCTCTCATATGGACATGTGATTGATATGACGAAGCTGACCCTTGTATTTCATGAGACTTGGATGCTTCTGCATCTATCTTCGAAAGGGAATTCGTTATCGTGAAATAAATTGCAGGGATTGTGTGTCAAAGTTTGCTTAACAAACGACGTAAGAAGCGAGACTGCAGATATTATGGGTCACGATATATTTGCTCTCATATGGACATGTGATTGATTTGACAAAGCTGACACTTGTATTTCTTGAGACTTGGATGTTTCTGCATCTATCTTCGAAAGGGAATTCGATATCGTCAAATAAATTGCAGGGATTGTGTTTCAAAGTTTGCTTAACAAACGACGTAAGAAGCGAGACTGCAGATATTATGGGTCACGATATATTTGCTCTCATATGGACATGTGATTGATTTGACAAAGCTGACACTTGTATTTCTTGAGACATGGATGCTTCTGCATCTATCTTCGAAACGGAATTCGATATCGTCATATAAATTGCATGGATTGTGTGTCAAAGTTTGCTTAACAAACGACGTAACAAGCGAGACGGCAGATATTATGGGTCACGATATATTTGCTCTCATATGGAAATGTGATTGATTTGACGAAGCTGACCCTTGTATTTCATGAGACTTGGATGCTTCTTTATCTATCTTCGAGACGGAATTCTATATCGTCATATAAATTGCATGGATTGTGTGTCAAAGTTTGCTTAACAAACGAAGCGAGACTGCAGATATTATGGTTCACGATATATATGCTCTCATATGGACATGTAATTGATTTGACAAAACTGACCCTTGTATTTCTTGAGACATGGATGCTTCTGCATCTATCTTCGAAAGGGAATTCGATATCGTCATATAAATTGCATGGATTGTGTGTCAACGTTTGCTTAATAAACGACGTAAGAAGCGAGACTGCAGATATTATGGGTCACGATATATTTGCTCTCATATGGACATGTAATTGATTTGACAAAACTGACCCTTGTATTTCTTGAGACATGGATGCTTTTGCATCTATCTTCGAAAGGGAATTCGATATCGTCATATAAATTGCATGGATTGTGTGTCAACGTTTGCTTAATAAACGACGTAAGAAGCGAGACTGCAGATTTTATGGGTCACGATATATTTGCACTCATATGGACTTGTGATTGATTGGACAAAGCTGACCTTTTTATTTCTTGAGAGTTGGATGCTTCTGCAACTACCTTCAAAACGGAATTCGGTATCGTCATATTAATTGCATGGATTGTATGTCAAAGTTCTCTTAACAAACGACGTAAGAAGCGAGACTGCAGATATTATGGGTCACGATATATTTGCTCTCATATGGACATGCGATTGATTTGACAAAGTTGACCCATGTATTTCGTGAGACTTGGATGCTTCTGCATCTACCTTCAAAACGGAATTCGATATCGTCATATAAATTGCATGAATTGTGTGTCAAAGTTTGCTTAACAAACGATGTAAGAAGCGAGACTGCAGATATTATGGGTCACGATATATTTGCTCTCATATGGACATGTGATTGATTTGACGAAGTTGGCCGTTGCATTTCATGAGACTTGAATGCTTCTGCATCTATCTTCGAAACGGAATTCGATATCGTTATATAAATTGCATGGATTGTGTGTCAAAGTTTGCTTAACAAACGACGTAAGAAGCGAGACGGCAGATATTATGGGTCACGATATATTTGCTCTCATATGGACATGTGATTGATTTGACGAAGCTGACCCTTGTATTTCATGAGACTTGGATGCTTCTGCATCTATCTTCGAGACGGAATTCGATATCGTCATATAAACTGCATGGATTGTGTGTCAAGGTTTGCTTAGCAAACGACGTAAGAAGCGAGACTGCAGATATTATGGGTCACGATATATTTGTTCTCATATGGACATGCGATTGATTTGACAAAGTTGACCCATGTATTTCGTGAGACTTGGATGCTTCTGCATCTACCTTCAAAACGGAATTCGATATCGTCATATAAATTGCATGAATTGTGTGTCAAAGTTTGCTTAAGAAACGACGTGAGAACCGAGACTGCAGATATTATGGGTCACGATATATTTGCTCTCATATGGACATGTGATTGATTTGGCAAAGCTGACCCTTGTATTTCTTGAGACATGGATGCTCCTGCATCTATCTTCGAAAGGGAATTCGATATCGTCATATAAATTGCATGGATTGTGTGTCAAGGTTTGCTTAGCAAACGACGTAAGAAGCGAGACTGCAGATATTATGGGTCACGATATATTTGTTCTCATATGGACATGTGATTGATTTGACGAAGCTGACCCATGTATTGTTTGAGACTTGGATGCTTCCGCATCTATCTTCGAAACGGAATTCTATATCGTCTTATAAATTGCACGGATAGTGTGTCAAAGTTTGCTTAACAAACGACGAAAGAAGCGAGACGGCAGATATTATGGGTCACGATATATTTGCTCTCATATGGACATGTGATTGATTTGACAAAGCTGACCCATGTATTTCTTGAGACATGGATGCTTCTGCATCTATCTTCGAAAGGGAATTTGATATCGTCATATAAATTGCATGGATTGTGTGTCAAAGTTTGCTTAACAAACGACGTAAGAAACGGGACTGGAGGTATTATGGTTCACGATATATTTGTTCTCATATGGACATGTGATTGATTTGACGAAGCTGACCCTTGTATTTCATGAGACTTGGATGCTTCTGCATCTATCTTCGAAAGGGAATTCGATATCGTCATATAAATTGCATGGATTGTTTGCCAAAGTTTGCTTAACTAACGACGTAAGAAGCGAGAATGCAGATATTATGGGTCACGATATATTTGCTCTCATATGGACATGTGATTGATTTGCAAAGCTGATCCTTGTATTTCTTGAGACATGGATGCTTCTGCATCTATCTACGAAACGGAATTCGATATCGTCATATAAATAGTATGGATTGTGTGTCAAAGTTTGCTTAACAATCGACGTAAGAAGCGAGACTGCAGATATTATGGGTCACGATGAATTTGCTCTCATATGGAAATGTGATTGATTTGACAAAGCTGACAAATGTATTTCATGAGGATTCTTCTTTATCTATCTTCGAGACGGAATTCTATATCGTCTTATAAATTGCACGGATTGTGTGTCAAAGTTTGCTTAACATACGACGTAAGAAGCGAGACTGCAGATATTATGGGTCACTATATATTTGCTCTCATTTGGACATGTGATTGATTGGACAAAGCTGACCTTTGTATTTCATGAGACTTGGATGCTTCTGCATCTATCTTCGAAACGGAATTCGATATCGTCATATAAATTGCATGGATTGTGTGTCAAAGTTTGCTTAACAAACGACGTAAGAAGCGAGACGCAGATATTATGGGTCACGATATATTTGCTCTCATATGGACATGTGATTGATTTGACGAAGCTGACCCTTGTATTTCATGAGACTTGGATGCTTCTGCATCTATCTTTGAGACGGAATTCGATATCGTCATATAAACTGCATGGATTGTGTGTCAAAGTTTGCTTAACAAACGACGTGAGAACCGAGACTGCAGATATTATGGGTCACGATATATTTGCTCTCATATGGACATGTGATTGATTTGACAAAGCTGACCCTTGTATTTCTTGAGACATGGATGCTTCTGCATCTATCTTCGAAAAGGAATTCTATATCGTCTTATAAATTGCATGGACTGTGTGTCAAAGTTTGCTGAACAAACGACGTAAGAAGCGAAACTGCAGAAAATATACGTCACGATATATTTGCTCTCATATGGTCATGTGATTGATTTGACAAAGCTGACCCTTGTATTTCTTGAGACTTGGGAGCTTCTGCATCTATCTTCGAAACGGAATTCGATATCGTCATATAAATTGCATGGATTGTGTGTCAACGTTTGCTGAACAAACGACGTAGGAAGCGAAACTGCAGATAATATACGTCACGATATATTTGCTCTCATATGGACATGTGACTGATTTGACAAACCTGACCCTTGTATTATTTGAGACATAGATGCTTCTGCATTTATCTTCGAAACGGGATTCGATATCGTCATATAAATTGCATGGATTGTGTGTCAAAGTTTGCCTAACAAACGACGTAAGAAGCGAAAGTGCAGACATTATGGGTCACGATATATTTTCTCTCATATGGACATGTGATTGATTTGACAAAGCTGACCCTTGTATTTCTTGAGACATGGATGCTTCTGCATCTATCTTCAAAAGGGAATTCGATATCGTCATATAAATTGCACGGATTGTGTGTCAAAGCTTGCTTAACAAACGACGTAAGAAGCGAGACTGCAGATATTATGGGTCGCGACATATTTGCTCTCATATGGACATGTTATTGATTTGACAAAGCTAACCCTTGTATTTCTTGAGACATGGTTGCTTCTACACCTATCTTCGAAAGGGAATTCGATATCGTCATATTAATTGCATGTATTGTGTGTCACAGTTTGCTTAACAAACGACGTAAGAAGCGAGACTGCAGATATTATGGGTCACGATATATTTGCTCTCATATGGACATGTGATTGATTTGCAAAGCGGGCCCTTGTATTTCTTGAGACATGGATGCTTCTGCGTCTATCTACGAAACGGAATTCGATATCGTCATATAAAGTGCATGGATTGTGTGTCAAAGTTTGCTTAACAATCGACGTAAGAAGCGAGACTGCAGATATTATGGGTCACAATATATTTGCTCTCACATGGAAATGTGATTGATTTGACAAAGCTGACATATGTATTTCATGAGGATTCCTCTTTACCTATCTTCGAGACGGAATTCGATATCGTCATATAAACTGCATGGATTGAGTGTCAAAGTTTGCTTAACAAACGACGTGAGAACCGAGACTGCAGATATTACGGGTCACGATATATTTGCTCTCATATGGACATGTGATTGATTTGACAAAGCTGACCCTTGCATTTCATGAGAGTTGAATGCTTCTGCATCTATGTTCGAAACGGAATTCGATATCGTCACATAAATTGCATGGATTGTGTGTCAAAGTTTGCTTAACAAACGACGTAAGAACCGAGACGGCAGATATTATGGGTCACGATATATTTGCTCTCATATGGACATGTGATTGATTTGACGAAGCTGACCCTTGTATTTCATGAGACTTGGATGCTTCTGCATCAATCTTCGAGACGGAATTCGATATCGTCATATAAACTGCATGGATTGTGTGTCAAAGTTTGCTTAAAAAACGACGTGAGAACCGAGACTCCAGATATTATGGGTCACGATATATTTGCTCTCATATGGACATGTGATTGATTTGACGAAGCTGACCCTTGTATTTCTTGAGACATGGATGCTTCTGCATCTATCTTCGAAGCGGAATTCTATATCGTATTATAAATTGCACGGATTGTGTGTCAAAGTTTGCTTAACAAACGACGTGAGAACCGAGACTGCAGATATTATGGGTCACTATATATTTGCTCTCATATGGACATGTGATTGATTTGACGAAGCTGACCCTTGTATTTCATGAGACTTGGATGCTTCTGCATCTATCTTCGAAAGGGAATTCGATATCGTCATATAAATTGCATGGATTGTTTGCCAAAGTTTGCTTAACAAACGACGTATGAAGCGAGAATGCAGATATTATGGGTCACGATATATTTGCTCTCATATGGACATGTGATTGATTTGCAAAGCTGACCCTTGTATTTCTTGAGACATGGATGCTTCTGCATCTATCTACGAAACGGAATTCGATATCGTCATATAAATTGTATGGATTGTGTGTCAAAGTTTGCTTAACAATCGACGTAAGAAGCGAGACTGCAGATATTATGGGTCACGATATATTTGCTCTCATATGGAAATGTGATTGATTTGACAAAGCTGACAAATGTATTTCATGAGACTTGGATGCTTCTGCATCTATCTTCGAGACGGAATTCGATATCGTCATATAAACTGCATGGATTGTGTGTCAAAGTTTGCTTAACAAACGCCGTGAGAACCGAGACTGCAGATATTATGGGTCACGATATATTTGCTCTCATATGGACATGTGATTGATTTGACAAAGCTGACCCTTGTATTTCTTGAGACATGGATGCTTCTGCATCTATCTTCGAAACGGAATTCTATATCGTCTTATAAATTGCATGGACTGTGTGTCAAAGTTTGCTGAACAAACGACGTAAGAAGCGAAACTGCAGAAAATATACGTCACGATATATTTGCTCTCATATGGACATGTGATTGATTTGACAAAGCTGACCCTTGTATTTCTTGAGACTTGGGAGCTTCTGCATCTATCTTCGAAACGGAATTCGATATCGTCATATAAATTGCATGGATTGTGTGTCAACGTTTGCTGAACAAACGACGTAGGAAGCGAAACTGCAGATAATATACGTCACGATATATTTGCTCTCATATGGACATGTGATTGATTTGACAAAGCTGACCCTTGTATTATTTGAGACATAGATGCTTCTGCATTTATCTTCGAAACGGGATTCGATATCGTCATATAAATTGCATGGATTGTGTGTCAAAGTTTGCCTAACAAACGACGTAAGAAGCGAAAGTGCAGACATTATGGGTCACGATATATTTGCTCTCATATGGACATGTGATTGATTTGACAAAGCTGACCCTTGTATTTCTTGAGACATGGATGCTTCTGCATCTATCTTCAAAAGGGAATTCGATATCGTCATATAAATTGCATGGATTGTGTGTCAAAGTTTGCTTAACAAACGACGTGAGAACCGAGACTGCAGATATTATGGGTCACGATATATTTGCTCTCATATGGACATGTGATTGATTTGACAAAGCTGACCCTTGTATTTCTTGAGACATGGATGCTCCTGCATCTATCTTCGAAACGGAATTCGATATCGTCATATAAATTGCATGGATTGTGTGTCAACGTTTGCTGAACAAACGACGTAGGAAGCGAAACTGCAGATAATATACGTCACGATATATTTGCTCTCATATGGACATGTGATTGATTTGACAAAGCTGACCCTTGTATTATTTGAGACATAGATGCTTCTGCATTTATCTTCGAAACGGGATTCGATATCGTCATATAAATTGCATGGATTGTGTGTCAAAGTTTGCCTAACAAACGACGTAAGAAGCGAAAGTGCAGACATTATGGGTCACGATATATTTGCTCTCATATGGACATGTGATTGATTTGACAAAGCTGACCCTTGTATTTCTTGAGACATGGATGCTTCTGCATCTATCTTCAAAAGGGAATTCGATATCGTCATATAAATTGCATGGATTGTGTGTCAAAGTTTGCTTAACAAACGACGTGAGAACCGAGACTGCAGATATTATGGGTCACGATATATTTGCTCTCATATGGACATGTGATTGATTTGACAAAGCTGACCCTTGTATTTCTTGAGACATGGATGCTCCTGCATCTATCTTCGAAAGGGAATTCGATATCGTCATATAAATTGCATGGATTGTGTGTCAAGGTTGGCTTAGCAAACGACGTAAGAAGCGAGACTGCAGATATTATGGGTCACGATATATTTGCTCTCATATGGACATGTGATTGATTTGACGAAGCTGGCAGATGTATTGTTTGAGACTTGGATGCTTCCGCATCTATCTTCGAAACGGAATTCTATATCGTCTTATAAATTGCACGGATTGTGTGTCAAAGTTTGCTTAACAAACGACGAAAGAAGCGAGACGGCAGATATTATGGGTCACGATATATTTGCTCTCATATGGACATGTGATTGATTTGACAAAGCTGACCCATGTATTTCTTGAGACATGGATGCTTCTGCATCTATCTTCGAAAGGGAATTTGATATCGTCATATAAATTGCATGGATTGTGTGTCAAAGTTTGCTTAACAAACGACGTAAGAAGCGAGAATGCAGATATTATGGGTCACGATATATTTGCTCTCATATGGACATGTGATTGATTTGCAAAGCGGGCCCTTGTATTTCTTGAGACATGGATGCTTCTGCATCTATCTACGAAACGGAATTCGATATCGTCATATAAAGTGCATGGATTGTGTGTCAAAGTTTGCTTAACAATCGACGTAAGAAGCGAGACTGCAGATATTATGGGTCACAATATATTTGCTCTCACATGGAAATGTGATTGATTTGACAAAGCTGACATATGTATTTCATGAGGATTCTTCTTTACCTATCTTCGAGACGGAATTCGATATCGTCATATAAACTGCATGGATTGAGTCTCAAAGTTTGCTTAACAAACGACGTGAGAACCGAGACTGCAGATATTACGGGTCACGATATATTTGCTCTCATATGGACATGTGATTGATTTGACAAAGCTGACCCTTACATTTCATGAGACTTGAATGCTTCTGCATCTATGTGCGAAACGGAATTCGATATCGTCACATAAATTGCATGGATTGTGTGTCAAAGTTTGCTTAACAAACGACGTAAGAAGCTAGACGGCAGATATTATGGGTCACGATATATTTGCTCTCATATGGACATGTGATTGATTTGACGAAGCTGACCCTTGTATTTCATGAGACTTGGATGCTTCTGCATCAATCTTCGAGACGGAATTCGATATCGTCATATAAACTGCATGGATTGTGTGTCAAAGTTTGCTTAACAAACGACGTGAGAACCGAGACTCCAGATATTATGGGTCACGATATATTTGCTCTCATATGGACATGTGATTGATTTGACGAAGCTGACCCTTGTATTTCTTGAGACATGGATGCTTCTGCATCTATCTTCGAAACGGAATTCTATATCGTATTATAAATTGCACGGATTGTGTGTCAAAGTTTGCTTAACAAACGACGTGAGAACCGAGACTGCAGATATTATGGGTCACGATATATTTGCTCTCATATGGACATGTGATTGATTTGACGAAGCTGACCCTTGTATTTCATGAGACTTGGATGCTTCTGCATCTATCTTCGAAAGGGAATTCGATATCGTCATATAAATTGCATGGATTGTTTGCCAAAGTTTGCTTAACAAACGACGTATGAAGCGAGAATGCAGATATTATGGGTCACGATATATTTGCTCTCATATGGACATGTGATTGATTTGCAAAGCTGACCCTTGTATTTCTTGAGACATGGATGCTTCTGCATCTATCTACGAAACGGAATTCGATTTCGTCATATAAATTGTATGGATTGTGTGTCAAAGTTTGCTTAACAATCGACGTAAGAAGCGAGACTGCAGATATTATGGGTCACGATATATTTGCTCTCATATGGAAATGTGATTGATTTGACAAAGCTGACAAATGTATTTCATGAGACTTGGATGCTTCTGCATCTATCTTCGAGACGGAATTCGATATCGTTATATAAACTGCATGGATTGTGTGTCAAAGTTTGCTTAACAAACGCCGTGAGAACCGAGACTGCAGATATTATAGGTCACGATATATTTGCTGTCATATGGACATGTGATTGATTTGACAAAACTGATCCTTGTATTTCGTGAGACTTGGATGCTTCTGCATCTATTTTCGAAACGGAACTCGATATCATCATATAAATTGCATGGATTGTGTGTCAAAGTTTGTTTAACAAACGACGTAAGAAACGAGACTGTAGATATTATAGGTCACGATATATTTGCTGTCATATGGACATGTGATTGATTTGACAAAGCTGGCCCTTGTATTTCGTGAGACTTGGATGCTTCTGCATCTATTTTCGAAACGGAACTCGATATCATCATATAAATTGCATGGATTGTGTGTCAAAGTTTGTTTAACAAACGACGTAAGAAACGAGACTGTAGATTTTATAGGTCACGATATATTTGCTGTCATATGGACATGTGATTGATTTGACAAAACTGACCCTTGTATTTCGTGAGATTTGGATGCTTCTGCATCTATTTTCGAAACGGAACTCGATATCATCATATAAATTGCATGGATTGTGTGTCAAAGTTTGTTTAACAAACGACGTAAGAAACGAGACTGTAGATTTTATAGGTCACGATATATTTGCTGTCATATGGACATGTGATTGATTTGACAAAGCTGGCCCTTGTATTTCGTGAGACTTGGATGCTTCTGCATCTATTTTCGAAACGGAACTCGATATCATCATATAAATTGCATGGATTGTGTGTCAAAGTTTGTTTAACAAACGACGTAAGAAACGAGACTGTAGATTTTATAGGTCACGATATATTTGCTGTCATATGGACATGTGATTGATTTGACAAAGCTGGCCCTTGTATTTCGTGAGACTTGGATGCTTCTGCATCTATTTTCGAAACGGAACTCGATATCATCATATAAATTGCATGGATTGTGTGTCAAAGTTTGTTTAACAAACGACGTAAGAAACGAGACTGTAGATTTTATAGGTCACGATATATTTGCTGTCATATGGACATGTGATTGATTTGACAAAACTGACCCTTGTATTTCGTGAGAATTGGATGCTTCTGCATCTATATTCGAAACGGAACTCGATATCATCATATAAATTGCATGGATTGTGTGTCAAAGTTTGTTTAACAAACGACGTAAGAAACGAGACTGTAGATTTTATAGGTCACGATATATTTGCTGTCATATGGACATGTGATTGATTTGACAAAGCTGGCCCTTGTATTTCGTGAGACTTGGATGCTTCTGCATCTATTTTCGAAACGGAACTCGATATCATCATATAAATTGCATGGATTGTGTGTCAAAGTTTGTTTAACAAACGACGTAAGAAACGAGACTGTAGATTTTATAGGTCACGATATATTTGCTGTCATATGGACATGTGATTGATTTGACAAAGCTGGCCCTTGTATTTCGTGAGACTTGGATGCTTCTGCAGCTATTTTCGAAACGGAACTCGATATCATCATATAAATTGCATGGATTGTGTGTCAAAGTTTGTTTAACAAACGACGTAAGAAACGCGACTGTAGATTTTATAGGTCTCGATATATTTGCTGTCATATGGACATGTGATTGATTTGACAAAGCTGGCCCTTGTATTTCGTGAGACTTGGATGCTTCTGCATCTATTTTCGAAACGGAAATCGATATCATCATATAAATTGCATGGATTGTGTGTCAAAGTTTGTTTAACAAACGACGTAAGAAACGAGACTGTAGATTTTATAGGTCACGATATATTTGCTGTCATATGGACATGTGATTGATTTGACAAAGCTGGCCCTTGTATTTCGTGAGACTTGGATGCTTCTGCATCTATTTTCGAAACGGAACTTGATATCATCATATAAATTGCATGGATTGTGTGTCAAAGTTTGTTTAACAAACGACGTAAGAAACGAGACTGTAGATATTATAGGTCACGATATATTTGCTGTCATATGGACATGTGATTGATTTGACAAAGCTGGCGCTTGTATTTCGTGAGACTTGGATGCTTCTGCATCTATTTTCGAAACGGAACTCGATATCATCACATAAATTGCATGGATTGTGTGTCAAAGTTTGTTTAACAAACGACGTAAGAAACGAGACTGTAGATTTTATAGGTCACGATATATTTGCTGTCATATGGACATGTGATTGATTTGACAAAGCTGGCCTTGTATTTCGTGAGACTTGGATGCTTCTGCATCTATTTTCGAAACGGAACTCGATATCATCATATAAATTGCATGGATTGTGTGTAAAAGTTTGTTTAACAAACGACGTAAGAAACGAGACTGTAGATATTATAGGTCACGATATATTTGCTGTCATATGGACATGTGATTGTTTTGACAAAGCTGGCCCTTGTATTTCGTGAGACTTGGATGCTTCTGCATCTATTTTCGAAACGGAACTCGATATCATCATATAAATTGCATGGATTGTGTGTCAAAGTTTGTTTAACAAACGACGTAAGAAACGAGACTGTAGATTTTATAGGTCACGATATATTTGCTGTCATATGGACATGTGATTGATTTGACAAAACTGACCCTTGTATTTCGTGAGACTTGGATGCTTCTGCATCTATTTTCGAAACGGAACTCGATATCATCATATAAATTGCATGGATTGTGTGTCAAAGTTTGTTTAGCAAACGACGTAAGAAACGAGACTGTACATATTATAGGTCACGTTATATTTGCTGTCATATGGACATGTGATTGATTTGACAAAGCTGGCCCTTGTATTTCGTGAGACTTGGATGCTTCTGCATCTATTTTCGAAACGGAACTCGATATCATCATATAAATTGCATGGATTGTGTGTCAAAGTTTGCTTAACAAACGACGTAAGAAACGAGACTGTAGATATTATAGGTCGCGATATATTTGCTGTCATATGGACATGTGATTGATTTGACAAAACTGACCCTTGTATTTCGTGAGACTTGGATGCTTCTGCATCTATTTTCGAAACGGAACTCGATATCATCATATAAATTGCATGGATTGTGTGTCAAAGTTTGTTTAGCAAACGACGTAAGAAACGAGACTGTACATATTATAGGTCACGATATATTTGCTGTCATATGGACATGTGATTGATTTGACAAAGCTGGCCCTTGTATTTCGTGAGACTTGGATGCTTCTGCATCTATTTTCGAAACGGAACTCGATATCATCATATAAATTGCATGGATTGTGTGTCAAAGTTTGTTTAGCAAACGACGTAAGAAACGAGACTGTACATATTATAGGTCACGATATATTTGCTGTCATATGGACATGTGATTGATTTGACAAAGCTGGCCCTTGTATTTCGTGAGACTTGGATGCTTCTGCATGTATTTTCGAAACGGAACTCGATATCATCATATAAATTGCATGGATTGTGTATCAAAGTTTGTTTAGCAAACGACGTAAGAAACGAGACTGTAGATTTTATAGGTCACGATATATTTGCTGTCATATGGACATGTGATTGATTTGACAAAGCTGGCCCTTGTAATTCGTGAGACTCGGATGCTTCTGCATCTATTTTCGAAACGGAACTCGATATCATCATATAAATTGCATGGATTGTGTGTCAAAGTTTGTTTAACAAACGACGTAAGAAACGAGACTGTAGATATTATAGGTCTCGATATATTTGCTGTCATATGGACATGTGATTGATTTGACAAAGCTGGCCCTTGTATTTCGTGAGACTTGGATGCTTCTACATCTATTTTCGAAACGGAACTCGATATCATCATATAAATTGCATGGATTGTGTGTCAAAGTTTGTTTAGCAAACGACGTAAGAAACGAGACTGTAGATATTATAGGTCACGATATATTTGCTGTCATATGGACATGTGATTGATTTGACAAAGCTGGCCCTTGTATTTCGTGAGACTTGGATGCTTCTGCAGCTATTTTCGAAACGGAACTCGATATCATCATATAAATTGCATGGATTGTGTGTTAAAGTTTGTTTAACAAACGACGTAAGAAACGAGACTGTAGATATTATAGGTCACGATATATTTGCTGTCATATGGACATGTGATTGATTTGAAAAAGCTGGCCCTTGTATTTCGTGAGACTTGGATGATTCTGCATCTATTTTCGAAACGGAACTCGATATCATCATATAAATTGCATGGATTGTGTGTCAAAGTTTGTTTAGCAAACGACGTAAGAAACGAGACTGTAGATATTATAGGTCACGATATATTTGCTGTCATATGGACATGTGATTGATTTGACAAAGCTGGCCCTTGTATTTCGTGAGACTTGGATGCTTCTGCATCTATTTTCGAAACGGAACTCGATATCATCATATAAATTGCATGGATTGTGTGTTAAAGTTTGTTTAACAAACGACGTAAGGAACGAGACTGTAGATTTTATAGGTCACGATATATTTGCTGTCATATGGACATGTGATTGATTTGACAAAGCTGGCCCTTGTATTTCGTGAGACTTGGATGCTTCTGCATCTATTTTCGAAACGGAACTCGATATCATCATATAAATTGCATGGATTGTGTGTCAAAGTTTGTTTAGCAAACGACGTAAGAAACGAGACTGTAGATATTATAGGTCACGATATATTTGCTGTCATATGGACATGTGATTGATTTGACAAAGCTGGCCCTTGTATTTCGTGAGACTTGGATGCTTCTGCAGCTATTTTCGAAACGGAACTCGATATCATCATATAAATTGCATGGATTGTGTGTTAAAGTTTGTTTAACAAACGACGTAAGAAACGAGACTGTAGATATTATAGGTCACGATATATTTGCTGTCATATGGACATGTGATTGATTTGAAAAAGCTGGCCCTTGTATTTCGTGAGACTTGGATGATTCTGCATCTATTTTCGAAACGGAACTCGATATCATCATATAAATTGCATGGATTGTGTGTCAAAGTTTGTTTAGCAAACGACGTAAGAAACGAGACTGTAGATATTATAGGTCACGATATATTTGCTGTCATATGGACATGTGATTGATTTGACAAAGCTGGCCCTTGTATTTCGTGAGACTTGGATGCTTCTGCATCTATTTTCGAAACGGAACTCGATATCATCATATAAATTGCATGGATTGTGTGTTAAAGTTTGTTTAACAAACGACGTAAGGAACGAGACTGTAGATTTTATAGGTCACGATATATTTGCTGTCATATGGACATGTGATTGATTTGACAAAGCTGGCCCTTGTATTTCGTGAGACTTGGATGCTTCTGCATCTATTTTCGAAACGGAACTCGATATCATCATATAAATTGCATGGATTGTGTGTCAAAGTTTGTTTAGCAAACGACGTAAGAAACGAGACTGTACATATTATAGGTCACGATATATTTGCTGTCATATGGACATGTGATTGATTTGACAAAGCTGGCCCTTGTATTTCGTGAGACTTGGATGCTTCTGCATCTATTTTCGAAACGGAACTCGATATCATCATATAAATTGCATGGATTGTGTGTCAAAGTTTGTTTAGCAAACGACGTAAGAAACGAGACTGCACATATTATAGGTCACGATATATTTGCTGTCATATGGACATGTGATTGATTTGACAAAGCTGGCCCTTGTATTTCGTGAGACTTGGATGCTTCTGCATCTATTTTCGAAACGGAACTCGATATCATCATATAAATTGCATGGATTGTGTGTCAAAGTTTGTTTAGCAAACGACGTAAGAAACGAGACTGTAGGTTTTATAGGTCACGATATATTTGCTGTCATATGGACATGTGATTGATTTGACAAAGCTGGCCCTTGTATTTCGTGAGACTTGGATGCTTCTGCATCTATTTTCGAAACGGAACTCGATATCATCATATAAATTGCATGGATTGTGTGTCAAAGTTTGTTTAGCAAACGACGTAAGAAACGAGACTGTAGATTTTATAGGTCTCGATATATTTGCTGTCATATGGACATGTGATTGATTTGACAAAGCTGGCCCTTGTATTTCGTGAGACTTGGATGCTTCTGCATCTATTTTCGAAACGGAACTCGATATCGTCATATAAATTGCATGGATTGTGTGTCAAAGTTTGTTTAGCAAACGACGTAAGAAACGAGACTGTACATATTATAGGTCACGATATATTTGCTGTCATATGGACATGTGATTGATTTGACAAAGCTGGCCCTTGTATTTCGTGAGACTTGGATGCTTCTGCATCTATTTTCGAAACGGAACTCGATATCATCATATAAATTGCATGGATTGTGTGTCAAAGTTTGCTTAACAAACGACGTAAGAAACGAGACTGTAGATATTATAGGTCACGATATATTTGCTGTCATATGGACATGTGATTGATTTGACAAAGCTGGCCCTTGTATTTCGTGAGACTTGGATGCTTCTGCATCTATTTTCGAAACGGAATTCGATATCATCATATAAATTGCATGGATTGTGTGTCAAAGTTTGTTTAGCAAACGACGTAAGAAACGAGACTGTACATATTATAGGTCACGATATATTTGCTGTCATATGGACATGTGATTGATTTGACAAAGCTGGCCCTTGTATTTCGTGAGACTTGGATGCTTCTGCATCTATTTTCGAAACGGAACTCGATATCATCATATAAATTGCATGGATTGTGTGTCAAAGTTTGTTTAGCAAACGACGTAAGAAACGAGACTGTACATATTATAGGTCACGATATATTTGCTGTCATATGGACATGTGATTGATTTGACAAAGCTGGCCCTTGTATTTCGTGAGACTTGGATGCTTCTGCATCTATTTTCGAAACGGAACTCGATATCATCATATAAATTGCATGGATTGTGTGTCAAGGTTTGCTTAACAAACGACGTAAGAAACGAGACTGTACATATTATAGGTCACGATATATTTGCTGTCATATGGACATGTGATTGATTTGACAAAGCTGGCCCTTGTATTTCGTGAGACTTGGATGCTTCTGCATCTATTTTCGAAACGGAACTCGATATCATCATATAAATTGCATGGATTGTGTGTCAAAGTTTGTTTAACAAACGACGTAAGAAACGAGACTGTAGATTTTATAGGTCTCGATATATTTGCTGTCATATGGACATGTGATTGATTTGACAAAGCTGGCCCTTGTATTTCGTGAGACTTGGATGCTTCTGAATCTATTTTCGAAACTGAACTCGATATCATCATATAAATTGCATGGATTGTGTGTCAAAGTTTGTTTAGCAAACGACGTAAGAAACGAGACTGTGCATATTATAGGTCACGATATATTTGCTGTCATATGGACATGTAATTGATTTGACAAAGCTGGCCCTTGTATTTCGTGAGACTTGGATGCTTCTGCATCTATTTTCGAAACGGAACTCGATATCATCATATAAATTGCATGGATTGTGTGTCGAAGTTTGCTTAACAAACGACGTAAGAAACGAGACTGTAGATATTATAGGTCACGATATATTTGCTGTCATATGGACATGTGATTGATTTGACAAAGCTGGCCCTTGTATTTCGTGAGACTTGGATGCTTCTGCATCTATTTTCGAAACGGAACTCGATATCATCATATAAATTGCATGGATTGTGTGTCAAAGTTTGTTTAGCAAACGACGTAAGAAACGAGACTGTACATATTATAGGTCACGATATATTTGCTGTCATATGGACATGTGATTGATTTGACAAAGCTGGCCCTTGTATTTCGTGAGACTTGGATGCTTCTGCATTTATTTTCGAAACGGAACTCGATATCATCATATAAATTGCATGGATTGTGTGTCAAAGTTTGTTTAACAAACGACGTAAGAAACGAGACTGTAGATTTTATAGGTCTCGATATATTTGCTGTCATATGGACATGTGATTGATTTGACAAAGCTGGCCCTTGTATTTCGTGAGACTTGGATGCTTCTGAATCTATTTTCGAAACTGAACTCGATATCATCATATAAATTGCATGGATTGTGTGTCAAAGTTTGTTTAGCAAACGACGTAAGAAACGAGACTGTAGATTTTATAGGTCACGATATATTTGCTGTCATATGGACATGTGATTGATTTGACAAAGCTGGCCCTTGTATTTCGTGAGACTCGGATGCTTCTGCATCTATTTTCGAAACGGAACTCGATATCATCATATAAATTGCATGGATTGTGTGTCAAAGTTTGTTTAACAAACGACGTAAGAAACGAGACTGTAGATATTATAGGTCACGATATATTTGCTGTCATATGGACATGTGATTGATTTGACAAAGCTGGCCCTTGTATTTCGTGAGACTTGGATGCTTCTGCATCTATTTTCGAAACGGAACTCGATATCATCATATAAATTGCATGGATTGTATGTCAAAGTTTGTTTAGCAAACGACGTAAGAAACGAGACTGTACATATTATAGGTCACGATATATTTGCTGTCATATGGACATGTGATTGATTTGACAAAGCTGGCCCTTGTATTTCGTGAGACTTGGATGCTTCTGCATCTATTTTCGAAACGGAACTCGATATCATCATATAAATTGCATGGATTGTGTGTCAAAGTTTGTTTAGCAAACGACGTAAGAAACGAGACTGTACATATTATAGGTCACGATATATTTGCTGTCATATGGACATGTGATTGATTTGACAAAGCTGGCCCTTGTATTTCATGAGACTTGGATGCTTCTGCATCTATTTTCGAAACGGAACTCGATATCATCATATAAATTGCATGGATTGTGTGTCAAAGTTTGTTTAACAAACGACGTAAGAAACGAGACTGTAGATTTTATAGGTCTCGATATATTTCCTGTCATATGGACATGTGATTGATTTGACAAAGCTGGCCCTTGTATTTCGTGAGACTTGGATGCTTCTGAATCTATTTTCGAAACTGAACTCGATATCATCATATAAATTGCATGGCT
Organism: Musca autumnalis; assembly: GCF_047663935.1. Classification (NCBI taxonomy): domain Eukaryota; kingdom Metazoa; phylum Arthropoda; class Insecta; order Diptera; family Muscidae; genus Musca; species Musca autumnalis. Next base: position 180,825 of record NW_027411724.1, read on the forward strand.
TGTGTGTCAAAGTTTGTTTAGCAAACGACGTAAGAAACGAGACTGTACATATTATAGGTCACGATATATTTGCTGTCATATGGACATGTAATTGATTTGACAAAGCTGGCCCTTGTATTTCGTGAGACTTGGATGCTTCTGCATCTATTTTCGAAACGGAACTCGATATCATCATATAAATTGCATGGATTGTGTGTCAAAGTTTGCTTAACAAACGACGTAAGAAACGAGACTGTAGATATTATAGGTCACGATATATTTGCTGTCATATGGACATGTGATTGATTTGACAAAGCTGGCCCTTGTATTTCGTGAGACTTGGATGCTTCTGCATCTATTTTCGAAACGGAACTCGATATCATCATATAAATTGCATGGATTGTGTGTCAAAGTTTGTTTAGCAAACGACGTAAGAAACGAGACTGTACATATTATAGGTCACGATATATTTGCTGTCATATGGACATGTGATTGATTTGACAAAGCTGGCCCTTGTATTTCGTGAGACTTGGATGCTTCTGCATCTATTTTCGAAACGGAACTCGATATCATCATATAAATTGCATGGATTGTGTGTCAAAGTTTGTTTAACAAACGACGTAAGAAACGAGACTGTAGATTTTATAGGTCTCGATATATTTGCTGTCATATGGACATGTGATTGATTTGACAAAGCTGGCCCTTGTATTTCGTGAGACTTGGATGCTTCTGAATCTATTTTCGAAACTGAACTCGATATCATCATATAAATTGCATGGATTGTGTGTCAAAGTTTGTTTAGCAAACGACGTAAGAAACGAGACTGTAGATTTTATAGGTCACGATATATTTGCTGTCATATGGACATGTGATTGATTTGACAAAGCTGGCCCTTGTATTTCGTGAGACTCGGATGCTTCTGCATCTATTTTCGAAACGGAACTCGATATCATCATATAAATTGCATGGATTGTGTGTCAAAGTTTGTTTAACAAACGACGTAAGAAACGAGACTGTAGATATTATAGGTCACGATATATTTGCTGTCATATGGACATGTGATTGATTTGACAAAGCTGGCCCTTGTATTTCGTGAGACTTGGATGCTTCTGCATCTATTTTCGAAACGGAACTCGATATCATCATATAAATTGCATGGATTGTGTGTCAAAGTTTGTTTAGCAAACGACGTAAGAAACGAGACTGTACATATTATAGGTCACGATATATTTGCTGTCATATGGACATGTGATTGATTTGACAAAGCTGGCCCTTGTATTTCGTGAGACTTGGATGCTTCTGCATCTATTTTCGAAACGGAACTCGATATCATCATATAAATTGCATGGATTGTGTGTCAAAGTTTGTTTAGCAAACAACGTAAGAAACGAGACTGTACATATTATAGGTCACGATATATTTGCTGTCATATGGACATGTGATTGATTTGACAAAGCTGGCCCTTGTATTTCGTGAGACTTGGATGCTTCTGCATCTATTTTCGAAACGGAACTCGATATCATCATATAAATTGCATGGATTGTGTGTCAAAGTTTGTTTAACAAACGACGTAAGAAACGAGACTGTAGATTTTATAGGTCTCGATATATTTGCTGTCATATGGACATGTGATTGATTTGACAAAGCTGGCCCTTGTATTTCGTGAGACTTGGATGCTTCTGAATCTATTTTCGAAACTGAACTCGATATCATCATATAAATTGCATGGATTGTGTGTCAAAGTTTGTTTAGCAAACGACGTAAGAAACGAGACTGTAGATTTTATAGGTCACGATATATTTGCTGTCATATGGACATGTGATTGATTTGACAAAGCTGGCCCTTGTATTTCGTGAGACTCGGATGCTTCTGCATCTATTTTCGAAACGGAACTCGATATCATCATATAAATTGCATGGATTGTGTGTCAAAGTTTGTTTAACAAACGACGTAAGAAACGAGACTGTAGATATTATAGGTCACGATATATTTGCTGTCATATGGACATGTGATTGATTTGACAAAGCTGGCCCTTGTATTTCGTGAGACTTGGATGCTTCTGCATCTATTTTCGAAACGGAACTCGATATCATCATATAAATTGCATGGATTGTGTGTCAAAGTTTGTTTAGCAAACGACGTAAGAAACGAGACTGTACATATTATAGGTCACGATATATTTGCTGTCATATGGACATGTGATTGATTTGACAAAGCTGGCCCTTGTATTTCGTGAGACTTGGATGCTTCTGCATCTATTTTCGAAACGGAACTCGATATCATCATATAAATTGCATGGATTGTGTGTCAAAGTTTGTTTAGCAAACGACGTAAGAAACGAGACTGTACATATTATAGGTCACGATATATTTGCTGTCATATGGACATGTGATTGATTTGACAAAGCTGGCCCTTGTATTTCGTGAGACTTGGATGCTTCTGCATCTATTTTCGAAACGGAACTCGATATCATCATATAAATTGCATGGATTGTGTGTCAAAGTTTGTTTAGCAAACGACGTAAGAAACGAGACTGTAGATTTTATAGGTCACGATATATTTGCTGTCATATGGACATGTGATTGATTTGACAAAGCTGGCCCTTGTATTTCGTGAGACTCGGATGCTTCTGCATCTATTTTCGAAACGGAACTCGATATCATCATATAAATTGCATGGATTGTGTGTCAAAGTTTGTTTAACAAACGATGTAAGAAACGAGACTGTAGATATTATAGGTCTCGATATATTTGCTGTCATATGGACATGTGATTGATTTGACAAAGCTGGCCCTTGTATTTCGTGAGACTTGGATGCTTCTGCATCTATTTTCGAAACGGAACTCGATATCATCATATAAATTGCATGGATTGTGTGTTAAAGTTTGTTTAACAAACGACGTAAGAAACGAGACTGTAGATATTATAGGTCACGATATATTTGCTGTCATATGGACATGTGATTGATTTGACAAAGCTGGCCCTTGTATTTCGTGAGACTTGGATGCTTCTGCATCTATTTTCGAAACGGAACTCGATATCATCATATAAATTGCATGGATTGTGTGTCAAAGTTTGTTTAGCAAACGACGTAAGAAACGAGACTGTACATATTATAGGTCACGATATATTTGCTGTCATATGGACATGTGATTGATTTGACAAAGCTGGCCCTTGTATTTCGTGAGACTTGGATGCTTCTGCATCTATTTTCGAAACGGAACTCGATATCATCATATAAATTGCATGGATTGTGTGTCAAAGTTTGTTTAGCAAACGACGTAAGAAACGAGACTGTACATATTATAGGTCACGATATATTTGCTGTCATATGGACATGTGATTGATTTGACAAAGCTGGCCCTTGTATTTCGTGAGACTTGGATGCTTCTGCATCTATTTTCGAAACGGAACTCGATATCATCATATAAATTGCATGGATTGTGTGTCAAAATTTGTTTAGCAAACAACGTAAGAAACGAGACTGTAGATTTTATAGGTCACGATATATTTGCTGTCATATGGACATGTGATTGATTTGACAAAGCTGGCCCTTGTATTTCGTGAGACTTGGATGCTTCTGCATCTATTTTCGAAACGGAACTCGATATCATCATATAAATTGCATGGATTGTGTGTCAAAGTTTGTTTAACAAACGACGTAAGAAACGAGACTGTAGATTTTATAGGTCACGATATATTTGCTGTCATATGGACATGCGATTGATTTGACAAAGCTGGTCCTTGTATTTCGTGAGACTTGGATGCTTCTGCATCTATTTTCGAAACGGAACTCGATATCATAATATAAATTGCATGGATTGTGTGTCAAAGTTTGTTTAACAAACGACGTAAGAAACGAGACTGTAGATTTTATAGGTCTCGATATATTTGCTGTCATATGGACATGTGATTGATTTGACAAAGCTGGCCCTTGTATTTCGTGAGACTTGGATGCTTCTGCAGCTATTTTCGAAACGGAACTCGATATCATCATATAAATTGCATGGATTGTGTGTCAAAGTTTGTTTAGCAAACGACGTAAGAAACGAGACTGTAGATATTATAGGTCACGATATATTTGCTGTCATATGGACATGTGATTGATTTGACAAAGCTGGCCCTTGTATTTCGTGAGATTTGGATGCTTCAGCTTCTATTTTCGAAACGGAACTCGATATCATCATATAAATTGCATGGATTGTGTGCCAAAGTTTGTTTAACAAACGACGTAAGAAACGAGACTGTAGATATTATAGGTCACGATATATTTGCTGTCATATGGACATGTGATTGATTTGACAAAGCTGGCCCTTGTATTTCGTGAGACTTGGATGCTTCTGCATCTATTTTCGAAACGGAACTCGATATCATCATATAAATTGCATGGATTGTATGTCAAAGAATGTTTAGCAAACGACGTAAGAAACGAGACTGTAGATATTATAGGTCACGATATATTTGCTGTCATATGGACATGTGATTGATTTGACAAAGCTGGCCCTTGTATTTCGTGAGACTTGGATGCTTCTGCATCTATTTTCGAAACGGAACTCGATATCATCATATAAATTGCATGGATTGTGTGTCAAAGATTGTTGAACAAACGACGTAAGAAACGAGACTGTAGATTTTATAGGTCACGATATATTTGCTGTCATATGGACATGTGATTGATTTGACAAAGCTGGCCCTTGTATTTCGTGAGACTTGGATGCTTCTGCATCTATTTTCGAAACGGAACTCGATATCATCATATAAATTGCATGGATTGTGTGTCAAAGTTTGTTTAACAAACGACGTAAGAAACGAGACTGTAGATATTATAGGTCACGATATATTTGCTGTCATATGGACATGTGATTGATTTGACAAAGCTGGCCCTTGTATTTCGTGAGACTTGGATGCTTCTGCATCTATTTTCGAAACGGAACTCGATATCATCATATAAATTGCATGGATTGTGTGTCAAAGTTTGTTTAACAAACGACGTAAGAAACGAGACTGTAGATTTTATAGGTCACGATATATTTGCTGTCATATGGACATGTGATTGATTTGACAAAGCTGGCCCTTGTATTTCGTGAGACTTGGATGCTTCTGCATCTATTTTCGAAACGGAACTCGATATCATCATATAAATTGCATGGATTGTGTGTCAAAGTTTGCTTAACAAACGACGTAAGAAACGAGACTGTAGATTTTATAGGTCACGATATATTTGCTGTCATATGGACATGTGATTGATTTGACAAAGCTGGCCCTTGTATTTCGTGAGACTTGGATGTTTCTGCATCTATTTTCGAAACGGAACTCGATATCATCATATAAATTGCATGGATTGTGTGTCAAAGTTTGTTTAACAAACAACGTAAGAAACGAGAGTGTATATATTATAGGTCACGATATATTTGCTGTCATATGGACATGTGATTGATTTGACAAAGCTGGCCCTTGTATTTCGTGAGACTTGGATGCTTCTGCATCTATTTTCGAAACGAAACTCGATATCATCATATAAATTGCATGGATTGTGTGTCAAAGTTTGTTTAACAAACGACGTAAGAAACGAGACTGTAGATTTTATAGGTCACGATATATTTGCTGTCATATGGACATGTGATTGATTTGACAAAGCTGGCCCTTGTATTTCGTGAGACTTGGATGCTTCTGCATCTATTTTCGAAACGGAACTCGATATCATCATATAAATTGCATGGATTGTGTGTCAAAGTTTGTTTAACAAACGACGTAAGAAACGAGACTGTAGATATTATAGGTCACGATATATTTGCTGTCATATGGACATGTGATTGATTTGACAAAGCTGGCCCTTGTATTTCGTGAGACTTGGATGCTTCTGCATCTATTTTCGAAACGGAACTCGATATCATCATATAAATTGCATGGATTGTGTGTCAAAGTTTGTTTAGCAAACGACGTAAGAAACGTGACTGTACATATTATAGGTCACGATATATTTGCTGCCATATGGACATGTGATTGATTTGACAAAGCTGGCCCTTGTATTTCGTGAGACTTGGATGCTTCTGCATCTATTTTCGAAACGGAACTCGATATCATCATATAAATTGCATGGATTGTGTGTCAAAGATTTTATAGGTCACGATATATTTGCTGTCATATGGACATGTGATTGATTTGACAAAGCTGGCCCTTGTATTTCGTGAGACTTGGATGCTTCTGCATCTATTTTCGAAACGGAACTCGATATCATCATATAAATTGCATGGATTGTGTGTCAAAGTTTGTTGAGCAAACGACGTAAGAAACGAGACTGTAGATTTTATAGGTCACGATATATTTGCTGTCATATGGACATGTGATTGATTTGACAAAGCTGGCCCTTGTATATCGTGAGACTTGGATGCCTCTGCATCTATTTTCGGAACGGAACTCGATATCATCATATAAATTGCATGGATTGTGTGTCAAAGTTTGTTTAACAAACGACGTAAGAAACGAGACTGTAGATATTATAGGTCTCGATATATTTGCTGTCATATGGACATGTGATTGATTTGACAAAGCTGGCCCTTGTATTTCGTGAGACTTGGATGCTTCTGCATCTATTTTCGAAACGGAACTCGATATCATCATATAAATTGCATGGACTGTGTGTCAAAGTTTGTTTAGCAAACGACGTAAGAAACGAGACTGTAGATATTATAGGTCACGATATATTTGCTGTCATATGGACATGTGATTGATTTGACAAAGCTGGCCCTTGTATTTCGTGAGACTTGGATGCTTCTGCATCTATTTTCGAAACGGAACTCGATATCATCATATAAATTGCATGGATTGTGTGTCAAAGTTTGTTTAACAAACGACGTAAGAAACGAGACTGTAGATATTATAGGTCACGATATATTTGCTGTCATATGGACATGTGATTGATTTGACAAAGCTGGCCCTTGTATTTCGTGAGACTTGGATGCTTCTGCATCTATTTTCGAAACGGAACTCGATATCATCATATAAATTGCATGGATTGTGTTTCAAATTTTGCTTAACAAACGACGTAAGAAACGAGACTGTAGATATTATAGGTCACGATATATTTGCTGTCATATGGACATGTGATTGATTTGACAAAGCTGGCCCTTGTATTTCGTGAGACTTGGATGCTTCTGCATCTATTTTCGAAACGGAACTCGATATCATCATATAAATTGCATGGATTGTGTGTCAAAGTTTGTTGAACAAATGCCGAAAGAAACGAGACTGTAGATTTTATAGGTCTCGATATATTTGCTGTCATATGGACATGTGATTGATTTGACAAAGCTGGCCCTTGTATTTCGTGAGACTTGGATGCTTCTGCATCTATTTTCGAAACGGAACTCGATATCATCATATAAATTGCATGGATTGTGTGTCAAAGTTTGTTTAACAAACGACGTAAGAAACGAGACTGTACATATTATAGGTCACAATATATTTGCTGTCATATGGACATGTGATTGATTTGACAAAGCTGGCCCTTGTATTTCGTGAGACTTGGATGCTTCTGCATCTATTTTCGAAACGGAACTCGATATCATCATATAAATTGCATGGATTGTGTGTCAAAGTTTGTTTAACAAACGACGTAAGAAACGAGACTGTAGATTTTATAGGTCACGATATATTTGCTGTCATATGGACATGTGATTGATTTGACAAAGCTGGCCCTTGTATTTCGTGAGACTTGGATGCTTCTGCATCTATTTTCGAAACGGAACTCGATATCATCATATAAATTGCATGGATTGTGTGTCAAAGTTTGCTTAACAAATGCCGAAAGAACGAGACTGTATATTTTATAGGTCTCGATATATTTGCTGTCATATGGACATGTGATTGATTTGACAAAGCTGGCCCTTGTATTTCGTGAGACTTGGATGCTTCTGCATCTATTTTCGAAACGGAACTCGATATCATCATATAAATTGCATGGATTGTGTGTCAAAGTTTGTTCAACAAGCGACGTAAGAAACGAGACTGTAGATTTTATAGGTCACGATATATTTGCTGTCATATGGACATGTGATTGATTTGACAAAGCTGGCCCTTGTATTTCGTGAGACTTGGATGCTTCTGCATCTATTTTCGAAACGGAACTCGATATTATCATATAAATTGCATGGATTGTGTGTCAAAGTTTGTTTAACAAACGACGTAAGAAACGAGACTGTAGATATTATAGGTCTCGATATATTTGCTGTCATATGGACATGTGATTGATTTGACAAAGCTGGCCCTTGTATTTCGTGAGACTTGGATGCTTCTGCATCTATTTTCGAAACGGAACTCGATATCATCATATAAATTGCATGGATTGTGTGTCAAAGTTTGTTTAGCAAACGACGTAAGAAACGAGACTGTAGATATTATAGGTCACGATATATTTGCTGTCATATGGACATATGATTGATTTGACAAAGCTGGCCCTTGTATTTCGTGAGACTTGGATGCTTCTGCAGCTATTTTCGAAACGGAACTCGATATCATCATATAAATTGCATGGACTGCGTGTCAAAGTTTGTTTAACAAACGACGTAAGAAACGAGACTGTAGATATTATAGGTCTCGATATATTTGCTGTCATATGGACATGTGATTGATTTGACAAAGCTGGCCCTTGTATTTCGTGAGACTTGGATGCTTCTGCATCTATTTTCGGAACGGAACTCGATATCATAATATAAATTGCATGGATTGTGTGTCAAAGTTTGTTTAGCAAACGACGTAAGAAACGAGACTGTAGATATTATAGGTCACGATATGTTTGCTGTCATATGGACATGTGATTGATTTGACAAAGCTGGCCCTTGTATTTCGTGAGACTTGGATGCTTCTGCATCTATTTTCGAAACGGAACTCGATATCATCATATAAATTGCATGGATTGTGTGTCAAAGTTTGCTTAACAAATGCCGAAAGAAACGAGACTGTAGATTTTATAGGTCTCGATATATTTGCTGTCATATGGACATGTGATTGATTTGACAAAGCTGGCCCTTGTATTTCGTGAGACTTGGATGCTTCTGCATCTATTTTCGAAACGGAACTCGATATCATCATATAAATTGCATGGATTGTGTGTCAAAGTTTGTTTAACAAACGACGTAAGAAACGAGACTGTAGATTTTATAGGTCACGATATATTTGCTGTCATATGGACATGTGATTGATTTGACAAAGCTGGCCCTTGTATTTCGTGAGACTTGGATGCTTCTGCATCTATTTTCGAAACGGAACTCGATATCATCATATAAGTTGCATGGATTGTGTGTCAAAGTTTGTTTAACAAACGACGTAAGAAACGAGACTGTAGATATTATAGGTCTCGATATATTTGCTGTCATATGGACATGTGATTGATTTGACAAAGCTGGCCCTTGTATTTCGTGAGACTTGGATGCTTCTGCATCTATTTTCGAAACGGAACTCGATATCATCATATAAATTGCATGGATTGTGTGTCAAAGTTTGTTTAGCAAACGACGTAAGAAACGAGACTGTAGATATTATAGGTCACGATATATTTGCTGTCATATGGACATGTGATTGATTTGACAAAGCTGGCCCTTGTATTTCGTGAGACTTGGATGCTTCTGCAGCTATTTTCGAAACGGTACTCGATATCATCATATAAATTGCATGGACTGCGTGTCAAAGTTTGTTTAACAAACGACGTAAGAAACGAAACTGTAGATATTATAGGTCTCGATATATTTGCTGTCATATGGACATGTGATTGATTTGACAAAGCTGGCCCTTGTATTTCGTGAGACTTGGATGCTTCTGCATCTATTTTCGGAACGGAACTCGATATCATCATATAAATTGCATGGATTGTGTGTCAAAGTTTGTTTAACAAACGACGTAAGAAACGAGACTGTAGATATTATAGGTCTCGATATATTTGCTGTCATATGGACATGTGATTGATTTGACAAAGCTGGCCCTTGTATTTCGTGAGACTTGGATGCTTCTGCATCTATTTTCGAAACGGAACTCGATATCATCATATAAATTGCATGGACTGTGTGTCAAAGTTTGTTTAGCAAACGACGTAAGAAACGAGACTGTAGATATTATAGGTCACGATATATTTGCTGTCATATGGACATGTGATTGATTTGACAAAGCTGGCCCTTGTATTTCGTGAGACTTGGATGCTTCTGCATCTATTTTCGAAACGGAACTCGATATCATCATATAAATTGCATGGATTGTGTGTCAAAGTTTGTTTAACAAACGACGTAAGAAACGAGACTGTAGATATTATAGGTCACGATATGTTTGCTGTCATGTGGACATGTGATTGATTTGACAAAGCTGGCCCTTGTATTTCGTGAGACTTGGATGCTTCTGCATCTATTTTCGAAACGGAACTCGATATCATCATATAAATTGCATGGATTGTGTGTCAAAGTTTGCTTAACAAACGACGTAAGAAACGAGACTGTAGATATTATATGTCACGATATATTTGCTGTCATATGGACATGTGATTGATTTGACAAAGCTGGCCCTTGTATTTCGTGAGACTTGGATGCTTCTGCATCTATTTTCGAAACGGAACTCGATATCATCATATAAATTGCATGGATTGTGTGTCAAAGTTTGTTGAACATATGCCGAAAGAAACGAGACTGTAGATTTTATAGGTCTCGATATATTTGCTGTCATATGGACATGTGATTGGTTTGACAAAGCTGGCCCTTGTATTTCGTGAGACTTGGATGCTTCTGCATCTATTTTCGAAACGGAACTCGATATCATCATATAAATTGCATGGATTGTGTGTCAAAGTTTGTTTAACAAACGACATAAGAAACGAGACTGTACATATTATAGGTCACGATATATTTGCTGTCATATGGACATGTGATTGATTTGACAAAGCTATCCCTTGTATTTCGTGAGACTTGGATGCTTCTGCATCTATTTTCGAAACGGAACTCGATATCATCATATAAATTGCATGGATTGTGTGTCAAAGTTTGTTTAACAAACGACGTAAGAAACGAGACTGTAGATTTTATAGGTCACGATATATTTGCTGTCATATGGACATGTGATTGATTTGACAAAGCTGGCCCTTGTATTTCGTGAGACTTGGATGCTTCTGCATCTATTTTCGAAACGGAACTCGATATCATCATATAAATTGCATGGATTGTGTGTCAAAGTTTGTTTAACAAACGACGTAAGAGACGAGACTGTAGATATTATAGGTCTCGATATATTTGCTGTCATATGGACATGTGATTGATTTGACAAAGCTGGCCCTTGTATTTCGTGAGACTTGGATGCTTCTGCATCTATTTTCGAAACGGAACTCAATATCATCATATAAATTGCATGGATTGTGTGTCAAAGTTTGTTTAGCAAACGACGCACAGTGGTTCAGAATCGTTTTTTCCTGGTCAAAATTCTGTAACTTTTGAACGGATAGAGATATATTAATAATTCTTTTTTTGTTAGACAGATAACACAATCATCTTTCAGACGAATTATAAGCGGTAAAGTTCGGTCCGGTAGTAGCAGAGAAATTCAAGGTCAAAGTTAAACTTTTGAGTTTTTTAACTATTTTTCATCAAAATATGAGTGTTTTTGGGATTTTTATATCTTCCTATGTGTTAAAGATGGTCAAACACCAACAAATAAACAAAATAATTACCAAAAAAACTTAAAAAAAAAATTCGAAAAAAGTCGAAAAAAAAATTTCAAAAATTTGTAAAAAAAAATTTTACAAAAAAAATTTAATTTTTTTCAAAAGTTAAAAAAATTCTCCTTGGGTTTTAATAAAACTTATATAACTCTTATAAAAACTCATATACTCAAAAAAGTTGTAATTTGTGTCAAAAAACTGTATTTCATATGGAAACAGTATAGAAAAACACACATTTTTACCCATGTAATTTCAATAAATTGAAAAAAGTGTTAAACGGACTGAACGGGACGGGTACAAAAGTATATATGGGCTGGAAGAGGTGACTTTCGGGCATCTTTCTGTGAAAACAGAACTTTGTTCCATGTTGTTCCACAAAAGTTCTAGTCCACTAAATTTTGAATTTCATAAAATTTAGTACCCGAGGAAAAATAAAATAGATCATGTTGTGTAAACGCTACGGTAATTTACTAAAACGATTTTTAAAGGCCACAATCCTACCTACCTTACAAAAAAACAATGAACACAATAACTCTTATAGTTTCAGAGAAATAGCTTCGTCTTTCTCCAGAAATTTGCAAAAATTACGTATTTCCCAAAAATGGGGAAAATGCTCGTCTTTAGGGGCACGCCACGCCCACACCTTCCAATATTTGGGCCTAATTTTTTGGTTTCCTTAGTTTCAATATGTTTACTATCGAATCCCATATAGAAGTTAAATATCTTTGACAAAACAAAATTTTGATTTTTGGCCAGGAAAATCGATTCCTGAACCATTGTGCGACGTAAGAAACGAGACTGTAGATATTATAGGTCACGATATATTTGCTGTCATATGGACATGTGATTGATTTGACAAAGCTGGCCCTTGTATTTCGTGAGACTTGGATGCTTCTGCAGCTATTTTCGAAACGGAACTCGATATCATCATATAAATTGCATGGACTGCGTGTCAAAGTTTGTTTAACAAACGACGTAAGAAACAAGACTGTAGATGTTATAGGTCTCGATATATTTGCTGTCATATGGACATGTGATTGATTTGACAAAGCTGGCCCTTGTATTTCGTGAGACTTGGATGCTTCTGCATCTATTTTCGAAACGGAACTTGTAACGAAACCGCTGTCCTAAACTCCGATCCGGCCTTGCTCAGGGAAAATGGGAGGGTTTTTTGGACTGCTGGTTACATAATTTATTTTAAAGAAGATAGTGAATTTAGATAGAGGAAGTTAAAGAAAATAGGAACGAAAGGACGTCATATTATATGATTATGTTTACCAGATTACCTTATGTTTCATCATTAATAATGCGATATTTAGTTAAATTTCATGATTAACAATAACATTTATATTCTTCTGAGTTTATACGAAACAATGCAAAGTGGATATGACTAAGAATATGTCAATGCCACAGATGGTGGTCTTTAGGATTAATATATTTAAGAATAATGTTAAATGGAAAATTATGTTATTTTAGTGTATAGTGTGAGATCGTTAGATTTAGGTGTAATATAAAGTATGAGATTAACTTACGTATTTTCTTCTGCCATGAAGCGATCGCTGCATCGTAGATATCAGAGTAAAATATTGATTAATATAGTAACATAAGTGATGTTGTGTGATAAGGACTTCGGGTTTTCTTGAAACTAGGATTTGCTGAGTTCTAATTCTAACAACGAATTGGCGTTGTACAAAATGTTACTTCAATAATTGAAATTAATTCTTTACAATTTAAATCTCCCTTTGAAATTGATAGTTATGATTATAATTCCAGGGATCTTTCGGCTCAATGATGTAATTATTTCCCATAAGATTTATAAACGACCATTTAGCGATTAAATCGAATATTGCACCAAATTGTTTGTTAGTTTCAACGATTTGCGAATTCGGGGTATATTGGTCCATTGAAATACACAAAATTTGGTTTAAAGTTCTTCTTCAAAAGCTTACAGCGGTAAATGTATCTGATGTTCTTCTATGAAATAATTCGCCAAATTTGTTGAAGAAGACGGACAAAGGAATTTTGGTTATATGGAGCTCATCCGTTCAATTGGAAAATTTATGTTAATGTTCGATTGCGTTCACAAAAAAATGATTAATTTAAAAAAAATTTTAACTTTTAAATTTAGCTTCTTATCTTTTCGATATTATTTTCCGAATTCCAACAATTTCTATCAAAAGTTTTGAAAACTCAATTTTTATATTTCAAACAAACTATGTTTTTTTTTTCCAAATTTTCTTTACTTGTTGTCTTTTCACAAAGTGTAAGGTGGTAAAGTGCCACAAATTACATCACGCATTAAAAAAGAAAAAAAAAAAAAAAAAAAAAAAGATTATGTGTACTCCAACATTTTTGGTTTCAAAATCTTCTAGCTTGTTATATATATTGATCACTATTTACATTACCGTCACCAGTATCAGGTTGTTCCTCTGTAGTCTGACGATTTATCTCAGCTTCACGACGTACATATGTTGTGTGATCCTAACCCCTGATATAACTATAACTTCCTCAATTTTTCTTACTTCCGGTTGAATCTCCTCTTCAATATCTGAATACTCAATTAAATTAGCACTTCTGCTCGCATTTCGGATTCGGACCAAAGACATATTTGAATTTGTAAATTAAAAACAACAAAATGTATCGACAAACAAGTTATGCAATATACGATAGTAGTTTTAATTCAAATGGTTTACGTTGACTACTCCATAAGGTTATCGGGAAACACAACCACAAGTCCTAAAATAATGTTAGTTCCTAATACATTCTTAAACTTTTGACCAAAAGTATTACCAAGAATATATGCTTAAGTATATGTTGAAATCAGATCCAAACTATAAAATCTCAAAGCACAAAACTTGCTGTTCCTTTATTTTGATTGATTGGCTAAGAATGTGTTTAAGACAACATTCCAATGTTCCAAATCAACGAAAGTCAGGATTATCGATTTGCTTATTGAATTTGGTCAAAGTTGGCATACTGCCAAAATTGCAATTCCAAAATTCAAAAGAGCAATTCGATTGAAAATGTGAGGCACAACATTCTGTATAAGTACAAATGTGTGGTAAAGATATAAATGACCAATGTTTAAAGATGCTGTGCCCCACGTTGGGCGCCAAAAATTATGTAACGAAACCGCTGTCCTAAACTCCGATCCGGCCTTGCTCAGGGAAAATGGGAGGGTTTTTTTGGACTGCTGGTTACATAATTTATTTTAAAGAAGATAGTGAATTTAGATAGAGGAAGTTAAAGAAAATAGGAACGAAAGGACGTCATATTATATGATTATGTTTACCAGATTACCTTATGTTTCATCATTAATAATGCGATATTTAGTTAAATTTCATGATTAACAATAACATTTATATTCTTCTGAGTTTATACGAAACAATGCAAAGTGGATATGACTAAGAATATGTCAATGCCACAGATGGTGGTCTTTAGGATTAATATATTTAAGAATAATGTTAAATGGAAAATTATGTTATTTTAGTGTATAGTGTGAGATCGTTAGATTTAGGTGTAATATAAAGTATGAGATTAACTTACGTATTTTCTTCTGCCATGAAGCGATCGCTGCATCGTAGATATCAGAGTAAAATATTGATTAATATAGTAACATAAGTGATGTTGTGTGATAAGGACTTCGTGTTTTCTTGAAACTAGGATTTGCTGAGTTCTAATTCTAACAACGAATTGGCGTTGTACAAAATGTTACTTCAATAATTGAAATTAATTCTTTACAATTTAAATCTCCCTTTGAAATTGATAGTTATGATTAAAATTCCAGGGATCTTTCGGCTCAATGATGTAATTATTTCCCATAAGATTTATAAACGACCATTTAGCGATTAAATCGAATATTGCACCAAATTGTTTGTTAGTTTCAACGATTTGCGAATTCGGGGTATATTGGTCCATTGAAATACACAAAATTTGGTTTAAAGTTCTTCTTCAAAAGCTTACAGCGGTAAATGTATCTGATGTTCTTCTATGAAATAATTCGCCAAATTTGTTGAAGAAGACGGACAAAGGAATTTTGGTTATATGGAGCTCATCCGTTCAATTGGAAAATTTATGTTAATGTTCGATTGCGTTCACAAAAAAATGATTAATTTAAAAAAAATTTTAACTTTTAAATTTAGCTTCTTATCTTTTCGATATTATTTTCCGAATTCCAACAATTTCTATCAAAAGTTTTGAAAACTCAATTTTTATATTTCAAACAAACTATGTTTTTTTTTTTCAAAATTTTCTTTACTTGTTGTCTTTTCACAAAGTGTAAGGTGGTAAAGTGCCACAAACTCGATATCATCATATAAATTGCATGGATTGTGTGTCAAAGTTTGTTTAGCAAACGACGTAAGAAACGAGACTGTAGATATTATAGGTCACGATATATTTGCTGTCATATGGACATGTGATTGATTTGACAAAGCTGGCCCTTGTATTTCGTGAGACTTGGATGCTTCTGCATCTATTTTCGAAACGGAACTCGATATCATCATATAAATTGCATGGATTGTGTGTCAAAGTTTGCTTAACAAATGCCGAAAGATACGAGACTGTAGATTTTATAGGTCTCGATATATTTGCTGTCATATGGACATGTGATTGATTTGACAAAGCTGGCCCTTGTATTTCGTGAGACTTGGATGCTTCTGCATCTATTTTCGAAACGGAACTCGATATCATCATATAAATTGCATGGATTGTGTGTCAAAGTTTGTTTAACAAACGACGTAAGAAACGAGACTGTAGATTTTATAGGTCACGATATATTTGCTGTCATATGGACATGTGATTGATTTGACAAAGCTGGCCCTTGTATTTCGTGAGACTTGGATGCTTCTGCATCTATTTTCGAAACGGAACTCGATATCATCATATAAATTGCATGGATTGTGTGTCAAAGTTTGTTTAACAAACGACGTAAGAAACGAGACTGTAGATATTATAGGTCACGATATATTTGCTGTCATATGGACATGTGATTGATTTGACAAAGCTGGCCCTTGTATTTCGTGAGACTTGGATGCTTCTGCATCTATTTTCGAAACGGAACTCGATATCATCATATAAATTGCATGGATTGTGTGTCAAAGTTTGTTTAGCAAACGACGTAAGAAACGAGACTGTAGATATTATAGGTCACGATATATTTGCTGTCATATGGACATGTGATTGATTTGACAAAGCTGGCCCTGGTATTTCGTGAGACTTGGATGCTTCTGCAGCTATTTTCGAAACGGAACTCGATATCATCATATAAATTGCATGGATTGTGTGTCAAAGTTTGTTTAACAAACGACGAAAGAAACGAGACTGTAGATATTATAGGTCACGATATATTTGCTGTCATATGGACATGTGATTGATTTGACAAAGCTGGCCCTTGTATTTCGTGAGACTTGGATGCTTCTGCATCTATTTTCGAAACGGAACTCGATATCATCATATAAATTGCATGGATTGTGTGTCAAAGTTTGTTTAACAAACGACGTAAGAAACGAGACTGTAGATTTTATAGGTCACGATATATTTGCTGTCATATGGACATGTGATTGATTTGACAAAGCTGGCCCTTGTATTTCGTGAGACTTGGATGCTTCTGCATCTATTTTCGAAACGGAACTCGATATCATCGTATAAATTGCATGGATTGTGTGTCAAAGTTTGTTTAACAAACGACGTAAGAAACGAGACTGTAGATTTTATAGGTCACGATATATTTGCTGTCATATGGACATGTGATTGATTTGACAAAGCTGGCCCTTGTATTTCGTGAGACTTGGATGCTTCTGCATCTATTTTCGAAACGGAACTCGATATCATCATATAAATTGCATGGATTGTGTGTCAAAGTTTGCTTAACAAACGACGTAAGAAACGAGACTGTAGATTTTATAGGTCACGATATATTTGCTGTCATATGGACATGTGAGTGATTTGACAAAGCTGGCCTTTGTATTTCGTGAGACTTGGATGCTTCTGCATCTATTTTCGAAACGGAACTCGATATCATCATATAAATTGCATGGATTGTGTGTCAAATTTTGTTTAACAAACGACGTAAGAAACCAGACTGTAGATATTATAGGTCACGATATATTTGCTGTCATATGGACATGTGATTGATTTGACAAAGCTGGCCATTGTATTTCGTGAGACTTGGATGCTTCTGCATCTATTTTCGAAACGGAACTCGATATCATCATATAAATTGCATGGATTGTGTGTCAAAGTTTGCTTAACAAACGACGTAAGAAACGAGACTGTAGATTTTATAGGTCACGATATATTTGCTGTCATATGGACATGTGATTGATTTGACAAAGCTGGCCCTTGTATTTCGTGAGACTTGGATGCTTCTGCATCTATTTTCGAAACGGAACTCGATATCATCATATAAATTGCATGGATTGTGTGTCAAAGTTTGCTTAACAAACGACGTAAGAAACGAGACTGTATATATTATAGGTCACGATATATTTGCTGTCATATGGACATGTGATTGATTTGACAAAGCTGGCCCTTGTATTTCGTGAGACTTGGATGCTTCTGCATCTATTTTCGAAACGGAACTTGATATCATCATATAAATTGCATGGATTGTGTGTCAAAGTTTGTTTAACAAACGACGTAAGAAACGAGACTGTAGATTTTATAGGTCACGATATATTTGCTGTCATATGGACATGTGATTGATTTGACAAAGCTGGCCCTTGTATTTCGTGAGACTTGGATGCTTCTGCATCTATTTTCGGAACGGAACTCGATATCATCATATAAATTGCATGGATTGAGTGTCAAAGTTTGTTTAGCAAACGACGTAAGAAACGAGACTGTACATATTATAGGTCACGATATATTTGCTGTCATATGGACATGTGATTGATTTGACAAAGCTGGCCCTTGTATTTCGTGAGACTTGGATGCTTCTGCATCTATTTTCGAAACGGAACTCGATATCATCATATAAATTGCATGGATTGTGTGTCAAAGTTTGTTTAACAAACGACGTAAGAAACGAGACCGTAGATTTTATAGGTCACGATATATTTGCTGTCATATGGACATGTGATTGATTTGACAAAGCTGGCCCTTGTATTTCGTGAGACTTGGATGCTTCTGCATCTATTTTCGAAACGGAACTCGATATCATCATATAAATTGCATGGATTGTGTGTCAAAGTTTGTTTAACAAACGACGTAAGAAACGAGACTGTAGATATTATAGGTCACGATATATTTGCTGTCATATGGACATGTGATTGATTTGACAAAGCTGGCCCTTGTATTTCGTGAGACTTGGATGCTTCTGCATCTATTTTCGAAACGGAACTCGATATCATCATATAAATTGCATGGATTGTGTGTCAAAGTTTGTTTAGCAAACGACGTAAGAAACGAGACTGTACATATTATAGGTCACGATATATTTGCTGTCATATGGACATGTGATTGATTTGACAAAGCTGGCCCTTGTATTTCGTGAGACTTGGATGCTTCTGCATCTATTTTCGAAACGGAACTCGATATCATCATATAAATTGCATGGATTGTGTGTCAAAGTTTGTTTAGCAAACGACGTAAGAAACGAGACTGTACATATTATAGGTCACGATATATTTGCTGTCATATGGACATGTGATTGATTTGACAAAGCTGGCCCTTGTATTTCGTGAGACTTGGATGCTTCTGCATCTATTTTCGAAACGGAACTCGATATCATCATATAAATTGCATGGATTGTGTGTCAAAGATTTTATAGGTCATGATATATTTGCTGTCATATGGACATGTGATTGATTTGACAAAGCTGGCCCTTGTATTTCGTGAGACTTGGATGCTTCTGCATCTATTTTCGAAACGGAACTTGATATCATCATATAAATTGCATGGATTGTGTGTCAAAGTTTGTTTAACAAACGACGTAAGAAACGAGACTGTAGATTTTATAGGTCACGATATATTTGCTGTCATATGGACATGTGATTGATTTGACAAAGCTGGCCCTTGTATTTCGTGAGACTTGGATGCTTCTGCATCTATTTTCGGAACGGAACTCGATATCATCATATAAATTGCATGGATTGAGTGTCAAAGTTTGTTTAGCAAACGACGTAAGAAACGAGACTGTACATATTATAGGTCACGATATATTTGCTGTCATATGGACATGTGATTGATTTGACAAAGCTGGCCCTTGTATTTCGTGAGACTTGGATGCTTCTGCATCTATTTTCGAAACGGAACTCGATATCATCATATAAATTGCATGGATTGTGTGTCAAAGATTTTATAGGTCATGATATATTTGCTGTCATATGGACATGTGATTGATTTGACAAAGCTGGCCCTTGTATTTCGTGAGACTTGGATGCTTCTGCATCTATTTTCGAAACGGAACTCGATATCATCATATAAATTGCATGGATTGTGTGTCAAAGTTTGTTTAGCAAACGACGTAAGAAACGAGACTGTACATATTTATAGGTCACGATATATTTGCTGTCATATGGACATGTGATTGATTTGACAAAGCTGGCCCTTGTATTCTGAGACTTGGATGCTTCTGCATCTATTTTCGAAACGGAACTCGATATCATTATATAAATTGCATGGATTGTGTGTCAAAGATTTTATAGGTCATGATATATTTGCTGTCATATGGACATGTGATTGATTTGACAAAGCTGGCCCTTGTATTTCGTGAGACTTGATGCTTCTGCATCTATTTTCGAAACGGAACTTGATATCATCATATAAATTGCATGGATTGTGTGTCAAAGTTTGTTTAACAAACGACGTAAGAAACGAGACTGTAGATTTATAGGTCACGATATATTTGCTGTCATATGGACATGTGATTGATTTGACAAAGCTGGCCCTTGTATTTCGTGAGAATTGGATGCTTCTGCATCTATTTTCGGAACGGAACTCGATATCATCATATAAATTGCATGGATTGTGTGTCAAAGTTTGTTTAGCAAACGACGTAAGAAACGAGACTGTACATATTATAGGTCACGATATATTTGCTGTCATATGGACATGTGATTGATTTGACAAAGCTGGCCCTTGTATTTCGTGAGACTTGGATGCTTCTGCATCTATTTTCGAAACGGAACTCGATATCATCATATAAATTGCATGGATTGTGTGTCAAAGATTTTATAGGTCATGATATATTTGCTGTCATATGGACATGTGATTGATTTGACAAAGCTGGCCCTTGTATTTCGTGAGACTTGGATGCTTCTGCATCTATTTTCGAAACGGAACTTGATATCATCATATAAATTGCATGGATTGTGTGTCAAAGTTTGTTTAACAAACGACGTAAGAAACGAGACTGTAGATTTTATAGGTCACGATATATTTGCTGTCATATGGACATGTGATTGATTTGACAAAGCTGGCCCTTGTATTTCGTGAGACTTGGATGCTTCTGCATCTATTTTCGAAACGGAACTCGATATCATCATATAAATTGCATGGATTGTGTGTCAAAGTTTGCTTAACAAATGCCGAAAGAAACGAGACTGTAGATTTTATAGGTCTCGATATATTTGCTGTCATATGGACATGTGATTGATTTGACAAAGCTGGCCCTTGTATTTCGTGAGACTTGGATGCTTCTGCATCTATTTTCGAAACGGAACTCGATATCATCATATAAATTGCATGGATTGTGTCTCAAAGTTTGTTTAACAAACGACGTAAGAAACGAGACTGTAGATTTTATAGGTCACGATATATTTGCTGTCATATGGACATGTGATTGATTTGACAAAGCTGGCCCTTGTATTTCGTGAGACTTGGATGCTTCTGCATCTATTTTCGAAACGGAACTCGATATCATCATATAAATTGCATGGATTGTGTGTCAAAGTTTGTTTAACAAACGACGTAAGAAACGAGACTGTAGATATTATAGGTCTCGATATATTTGCAGTCATATGGACATGTGATTGATTTGACAAAGCTGGCCCTTGTATTTCGTGAGACTTGGATGCTTCTGCATCTATTTTCGAAACGGAACTCGATATCATCATATAAATTGCATGGATTGTGTGTCAAAGTTTGTTTAGCAAACGACGTAAGAAACGAGACTGTAGATATTATAGGTCACGATATATTTGCTGTCATATGGACATGTGATTGATTTGACAAAGCTGGCCCTTGTATTTCGTGAGACTTGGATGCTTCTGCATCTATTTTCGAAACGGAACTCGATATCATCATATAAATTGCATGGACTGCGTGTCAAAGTTTGTTTAACAAACGACGTAAGAAACGAGACTGTAGATATCATAGGTCTCGATATATTTGCTGTCATATGGACATGTGATTGATTTGACAAAGCTGGCCCTTGTATTTCGTGAGACTTGGATGCTTCTGCATCTATTTTCGAAACGGAACTCGATATCATCATATAAATTGCATGGATTGTGTGTCAAAGTTTGCTTAACAAACGACGTAAGAAACGAGACTGTAGATATTATAGGTCACGATATATTTGCTGTCATATGGACATGTGATTGATTTGACAAAGGTGGCCCTTGTATTTCGTGAGACTTGGATGCTTCTGCATCTATTTTCGAAACGGAACTCGATATCATCATATAAATTGCATGGATTGTGTGTCAAAGTTTGTTTAACAAACGACGTAAGAAACGAGACTGTAGATTTTATAGGTCACGATATATTTGCTGTCATATGGACATGTGATTGATTTGACAAAGCTGGCCCTTGTATTTCGTGAGACTTGGATGCTTCTGCATCTATTTTCGAAACGGAACTCGATATCATCATATAAATTGCATGGATTGTGTGTCAAAGTTTGTTTAGCAAACGACGTAAGAAACGAGACTGTACATATTATAGGTCACGATATATTTGTTGTCATATGGACATGTGATTGATTTGACAAAACTGACCCTTGTATTTCGTGAGACTTGGATGCTTCTGCATCTATTTTCGAAACGGAACTCGATATCATCATATAAATTTTATGGATTGTGTGCCAAAGTTTGTCTAACAAACGACGTAAGAAACGAGACTGTAGATATTATAGGTCACGATATATTTGCTGTCATATGGACATGTGATTGATTTGACAAAGCTGGCCCTTGTATTTCGTGAGACTTGGATGCTTCTGCATCTATTTTCGAAACGGAACTCGATATCATCATATAAATTGCATGGATTGTGTGTCAAAGTTTGCTTAACAAACGACGTAAGAAACGAGACTGTAGATATTATAGGTCACGATATATTTGCTGTCATATGGACATGTGATTGATTTGACAAAGGTGGCCCTTGTATTTCGTGAGACTTGGATGCTTCTGCATCTATTTTCGAAACGGAACTCGATATCATCATATAAATTGCATGGATTGTGTGTCAAAGTTTGCTTAACAAACGACGTAAGAAACGAGACTGTAGATATTATAGGTCACGATATATTTGCTGTCATATGGACATGTGATTGATTTGACAAAGCTGGCCCTTGTATTTCGTGAGACTTGGATGCTTCTGCATCTATTTTCGAAACGGAACTCGATATCATCATATAAATTGCATGGATTGTGTGTCAAAGTTTGTTTAACAAACGACGTAAGAAACGAGACTGTAGATTTTATAGGTCACGATATATTTGCTGTCATATGGACATGTGATTGATTTGACAAAGCTGGCCCTTGTATTTCGTGAGACTTGGATGCTTCTGCATCTATTTTCGAAACGGAACTCGATATCATCATATAAATTGCATGGATTGTGTGTCAAAGTTTGTTTAGCAAACGACGTAAGAAACGAGACTGTACATATTATAGGTCACGATATATTTGCTGTCATATGGACATGTGATTGATTTGACAAAACTGACCCTTGTATTTCGTGAGACTTGGATGCTTCTGCATCTATTTTCGAAACGGAACTCGATATCATCATATAAATTTTATGGATTGTGTGCCAAAGTTTGTCTAACAAACGACGTAAGAAACGAGACTGTAGATATTATAGGTCACGATATATTTGCTGTCATATGGACATGTGATTGATTTGACAAAGCTGGCCCTTGTATTTCGTGAGACTTGGATGCTTCTGCATCTATTTTCGAAACGGAACTCGATATCATCATATAAATTGCATGGATTGTGTGTCAAAGTTTGCTTAACAAACGACGTAAGAAACGAGACTGTAGATATTATAGGTCACGATATATTTGCTGTCATATGGACATGTGATTGATTTGACAAAGGTGGCCCTTGTATTTCGTGAGACTTGGATGCTTCTGCATCTATTTTCGAAACGGAACTCGATATCATCATATAAATTGCATGGATTGTGTGTCAAAGTTTGCTTAACAAACGACGTAAGAAACGAGACTGTAGATATTATAGGTCACGATATATTTGCTGTCATATGGACATGTGATTGATTTGACAAAGCTGGCCCTTGTATTTCGTGAGACTTGGATGCTTCTGCATCTATTTTCGAAACGGAACTCGATATCATCATATAAATTGCATGGATTGTGTGTCAAAGTTTGTTTAACAAACGACGTAAGAAACGAGACTGTAGATTTTATAGGTCACGATATATTTGCTGTCATATGGACATGTGATTGATTTGACAAAGCTGGCCCTTGTATTTCGTGAGACTTGGATGCTTCTGCATCTATTTTCGAAACGGAACTCGATATCATCCTATAAATTGCATGGATTGTGTGTCAAAGTTTGTTTAGCAAACGACGTAAGAAACGAGACTGTAGATATTATAGGTCACGATATATTTGCTGTCATATGGACATGTGATTGATTTGACAAAGCTGGCCCTTGTATTTCGTGAGACTTGGATGCTTCTGCATCTATTTTCGAAACGGAACTCAATATCATCATATAAATTGCATGGATTGTGTGTCAAAGTTTGTTTAACAAACGACGTAAGAAACGAGACTGTAGATTTTATAGGTCACGATATATTTGCTGTCATATGGACATGTGATTGATTTCACAAAGCTGGCCCTTGTATTTCGTGAGACTTGGATGCTTCTGCATCTATTTTCGAAACGGAACTCGATATCATCATATAAATTGCATGGATTGTGTGTCAAAGTTTGTTTAGCAAACGACGTAAGAAACGAGACTGTACATATTATAGGTCACGATATATTTGCTGTCATATGGACATGTGATTGATTTGACAAAACTGACCCTTGTATTTCGTGAGACTTGGATGCTTCTGCATCTATTTTCGAAACGGAACTCGATATCATCATATAAATTGCATGGATTGTGTGTCAAAGTTTGTCTAACAAACGACGTAAGAAACGAGACTGTAGATATTATAGGTCACGATATATTTGCTGTCATATGGACATGTGATTGATTTGACAAAGCTGGCCCTTGTATTTCGTGAGACTTGGATGCTTCTGCATCTATTTTCGAAACGGAACTCGATATCATCATATAAATTGCATGGATTGTGTGTCAAAGTTTGCTTAACAAACTACGTAAGAAACGAGACTGTAGATATTATAGGTCACGATATATTTGCTGTCATATGGACATGTGATTGATTTGACAAAGCTGGCCCTTGTATTTCGTGAGACTTGGATGCTTCTGCATCTATTTTCGAAACGGAACTCGATATCATCATATAAATTGCATGGATTGTGAGTCAAAGTTTGTTTAGCAAACGACGTAAGAAACGAGACTGTAGATATTATAGGTCACGATATATTTGCTGTCATATGGACATGTGATTGATTTGACAAAGCTGGCCCTTGTATTTCGTGAGACTTGGATGCTTCTGCATCTATTTTCGAAACGGAACTCGATATCATCATATAAATTGCATGGATTGTGTGTCAAAGTTTGCTTAACAAACGACGTAAGAAACGAGACTCTAGATATTATAGGTCACGATATATTTGCTGTCATATGGACATGTGATTGATTTGACAAAGCTGGCCCTTGTATTTCGTGAGACTTGGATGCTTCTGCATCTATTTTCGAAACGGAACTCGATATCATCATATAAATTGCATGGATTGTGTGTCAAAGTTTGTCTAACAAACGACGTAAGAAACGAGATTGTAGATATTATAGGTCACGATATATTTGCTGTCATATGGACATGTGATTGATTTGACAAAGCTGGCCCTTGTATTTCGTGAGACTTGGATGCTTCTGCATCTATTTTCGAAACGGAACTCGATATCATCATATAAATTGCATGGATTGTGTGTCAAAGTTTGTTTAACAAACGACGTAAGAAACAAGACTGTAGATATTATAGGTCACGATATATTTGCTGTTATATGGACATGTGATTGATTTGACAAAGCTGGCCCTTGTATTTCGTGAGACTTGGATGCTTCTGCATCTATTTTCGAAACGGAACTCGATATCATCATATAAATGGCATGGATTGTGTGTCAAAGTTTGTTTAACAAACGACGTAAGAAACGAGACTGTAGATATTATAGGTCACGATATATTTGCTGTCATATGGACATGTGATTGATTTGACAAAGCTGGCCTTGTATTTCGTGAGACTTGGATGCTTCTGCATCTATTTTCGAAACGGAACTCGATATCATCATATAAATTGCATGGATTGTGTGTCAAAGTTTGTTTAACAAACGACGTAAGAAACGAGACTGTAGATTTTATAGGTCACGATATATTTGCTGTCATATGGACATGTGATTGATTTGACAAAGCTGGCCCTTGTATTTCGTGAGACTTGGATGCATCTGCATCTATTTTCGAAACGGACCTCGATATCATCATATAAATTGCATGGATTGTGTGTCAAAGTTTGTTTAACAAACGACGTAAGAAACGAGACTGTAGATATTATAGGTCACGATATATTTGCTGTCATATGGACATGTGATTGATTTGACAAAACTGGCCTTGTATTTCGTGAGACTTGGATGCTTCTGCATCTATTTTCGAAACGGAACTCGATATCATCATATAAATTGCATGGATTGTGTGTCAAAGTTTGTTTAACATACGACGTAAGAAACGAGACTGTAGATATTATAGGTCACGAAATATTTGCTGTCATATGGACATGTGATTGATTTGACAAAGCTGGCCCTTGTATTTCGTGAGACTTGGATGCTTCTGCATCTATTTTCGAAACGGAACTCGATATCATCATATAAATTGCATGGATTGTGTGTCAAAGTTTGTTTAACAAACGACGTAAGAAACGAGACTGTAGATTTTATAGGTCACGATATATTTGCTGTCATATGGACATGTGATTGATTTGACAAAGCTGGCCCTTGTATTTCGTGAGACTTGGATGCTTCTGCATCTATTTTCGAAACGGAACTCGATATCATCATATAAATTGCATGGATTGTGTGTTAAAGTTTGTTTAACAAACGACGTAAGAAACGAGACTGTAGATATTATAGGTCTCGATATATTTGCTGTCATATGGACATGTGATTGATTTGACCAAGCTGGCCCTTGTATTTCGTGAGACTTGGATGCTTCTGCATCTATTTTCGAAAAGGAACTCGATATCATCATATAAATTGCATGG
Source organism: Musca autumnalis (assembly GCF_047663935.1). NCBI lineage: Eukaryota > Metazoa > Arthropoda > Insecta > Diptera > Muscidae > Musca > Musca autumnalis. The sequence continues at coordinate 208,071 of NW_027411724.1, forward strand.
ATTGTGTGTCAAAGTTTGTTTAACAAACGACGTAAGAAACGATACTGTAGATTTTATAGGTCACGATATATTTGCTGTCATATGGACATGTGATTGATTTGACAAAGCTGGCCCTTGTATTTCGTGAGACTTGGATGCTTCTGCATCTATTTTCGAAACGGAACTCGATATCATCATATAAATTGCATGGATTGTGTGTTAAAGTTTGTTTAACAAACGACGTAAGAAACGAGACTGTAGATTTTATAGGTCACGATATATTTGCTGTCATATGGACATGTGATTGATTTGACAAAGCTGGCCCTTGTATTTCGTGAGACTTGGATGCTTCTGCATCTATTTTCGAAACGGAACTCGATATCATCATATAAATTGCATGGATTGTGTGTCAAAGTTTGTTTAACAAACGACGTAAGAAACGAGACTGTAGATTTTATAGGTCACGATATATTTGCTGTCATATGGACATGTGATTGATTTGACAAAGCTGGCCCTTGTATTTCGTGAGACTTGGATGCTTCTGCATCTATTTTCGAAACGGAACTCGATATCATCATATAAATTGCATGGATTGTGTGTCAAAGTTTGTTTAACAAACGACGTAAGAAACGATACTGTAGATTTTATAGGTCACGATATATTTGCTGTCATATGGACATGTGATTGATTTGACAAAGCTGGCCCTTGTATTTCGTGAGACTTGGATGCTTCTGCATCTATTTTCGAAACGGAACTCGATATCATCATATAAATTGCATGGATTGTGTGTTAAAGTTTGTTTAACAAACGACGTAAGAAACGAGACTGTAGATTTTATAGGTCACGATATATTTGCTGTCATATGGACATGTGATTGATTTGACAAAGCTGGCCCTTGTATTTCGTGAGACTTGGATGCTTCTGCATCTATTTTCGAAACGGAACTCGATATCATCATATAAATTGCATGGATTGTGTGTCAAAGTTTGTTTAACAAACGACGTAAGAAACGAGACTGTAGATTTTATAGGTCACGATATATTTGCTGTCATATGGACATGTGATTGATTTGACAAAGCTGCCCTTGTATTTCGTGAGACTTGGATGCTTCTGCATCTATTTTCGAAACGGAACTCGATATCATCATATAAATTGCATGGATTGTGTGTCAAAGTTTGTTTAATAAACGACGTAAGAAACGAGACTGTAGATTTTATAGGTCACGATATATTTGCTGTCATATGGACATGTGATTGATTTGACAAAGCTGGCCCTTGTATTTAGTGAGACTTGGATGCTTCTGCATCTATTTTCGAAACGGAACTCGATATCATCATATAAATTGCATGGATTGTGTGTCAAAGTTTGTTTAACAAACGACGTAAGAAACGAGACTGTAGATTTTATAGGTCACGATATATTTGCTGTCATATGGACATGTGATTGATTTGACAAAGCTGGCCCTTGTATTTCGTGACACTTGGATGCTTCTGCATCTATTTTCGAAACGGAACTCGATATCATCATATAAATTCCATGGATTGTGTGTCAAAGTTTGTTTAACAAACGACGTAAGAAACGAGACTGTAGATTTTATAGGTCACGATATATTTGCTGTCATATGGACATGTGATTGATTTGACAAAGCTGTAGATATTATAGGTCACGATATATTTGCTGTCATATGGACATGTGATTGATTTGACAAAGCTGGCCCTTGTATTTCGTGAGACTTGGATGCTTCTGCATCTATTTTCGAAACGGAACTCGATATCATCATATAAATTGCATGGATTGTGAGTCAAAGTTTGTTTAACAAACGACGTAAGAAACGAGACTGTAGATATTATAGGTCACGATATATTTGCTGTCATATGGACATGTGATTGATTTGACAAAGCTGGCCCTTGTATTTCGTGAGACTTGGATGCTTCTGCATCTATTTTCGAAACGGAACTCGATATCATCATATAAATTGCATGGATTGTGTGTCAAAGTTTGCTTAACAAACGACGTAAGAAACGAGACTGTAGATATTATAGGTCACGATATATTTGCTGTCATATGGACATGTGATTGATTTGACAAAGCTGGCCCTTGTATTTCGTGAGACTTGGATGCTTCTGCATCTATTTTCGAAACGGAACTCGATATCATCATATAAATTGCATGGATTGTGTGTCAAAGTTTGTCTTAATAAACGACGTAAGAAACGAGATTGTAGATATTATAGGTCACGATATATTTGCTGTCATATGGACATGTGATTGATTTGACAAAGCTGGCCCTTGTATTTCGTGAGACTTGGATGCTTCTGCATCTATTTTCGAAACGGAACTCGATATCATCATATAAATTGCATGGATTGTGTGTCAAAGTTTGTTTAACAAACGACGTAAGAAACGAGACTGTAGATTTTATAGGTCACGATATATTTGCTGTCATATGGACATGTGATTGATTTGACAAAGCTGGCCCTTGTATTTCGTGAGACTTGGATGCTTCTGCATCTATTTTCGAAACGGAACTCGATATCATCATATAAATTGCATGGATTGTGTGTCAAAGTTTGTTTAACAAACGACGTAAGAAACGAGACTGTAGATATTATAGGTCACGATATATTTGCTGTCATATGGACATGTGATTGATTTGACAAAGCTGGCCCTTGTATTTCGTGAGACTTGGATGCTTCTGCATCTATTTTCGAAACGGAACTCGATATCATCATATAAATTGCATGGATTGTGTGTCAAAGTTTGTTTAACAAACGACGTAAGAAACGAGACTGTAGATTTTATAGGTCACGATATATTTGCTGTCATATGGACATGTGATTGATTTGACAAAGCTGGCCTTGTATTTCGTGAGACTTGGATGCTTCTGCATCTATTTTCGAAACGGAACTCGATATCATCATATAAATTGCATGGATTGTGTGTCAAAGTTTGTTTAACAAACGACGTAAGAAACGAGACTGTAGATATTATAGGTCACGATATATTTGCTGTCATATGGACATGTGATTGATTTGACAAAACTGGCCTTGTATTTCGTGAGACTTGGATGCTTCTGCATTTATTTTCGAAACGGAACTCGATATCATCATATAAATTGCATGGATTGTGTGTCAAAGTTTGTTTAACAAACGACGTAAGAAACGAGACTGTAGATATTATAGGTCACGAAATATTTGCTGTCATATGGACATGTGATTGATTTGACAAAGCTGGCCCTTGTATTTCGTGAGACTTGGATGCTTCTGCATCTATTTTCGAAACGGAACTCGATATCATCATATAAATTGCATGGATTGTGTGTCAAAGTTTGTTTAACAAACGACGTAAGAAACGAGACTGTAGATTTTATAGGTCACGATATATTTGCTGTCATATGGACATGTGATTGATTTGACAAAGCTGGCCCTTGTATTTCGTGAGACTTGGATGCTTCTGCATCTATTTTCGAAACGGAACTCGATATCATCATATAAATTGCATGGATTGTGTGTTAAAGTTTGTTTAACAAACGACGTAAGAAACGAGACTGTAGATATTATAGGTCTCGATATATTTGCTGTCATATGGACATGTGATTGATTTGACCAAAGCTGGCCCCTTGTATTTCGTGAGACTTGGATGCTTCTGCATCTATTTTCGAAACGGAACTCGATATCATCATATAAATTGCATGGATTGTGTGTCAAAGTTTGTTTAACAAACGACGTAAGAAACGATACTGTAGATTTTATAGGTCACGATATATTTGCTGTCATATGGACATGTGATTGATTTGACAAAGCTGGCCCTTGTATTTCGTGAGACTTGGATGCTCTGCATCTATTTTCGAAACGGAACTCGATATCATCATATAAATTGCATGGATTGTGTGTCAAAGTTTGTTTAACAAACGACGTAAGAAACGAGACTGTAGATTTTATAGGTCACGATATATTTGCTGTCATATGGACATGTGATTGATTTGACAAAGCTGGCCCTTGTATTTCGTGAGACTTGGATGCTTCTGCATCTATTTTCGAAACGGAACTCGATATCATCATATAAATTGCCATGGATTGTGTGTCAAAGTTTGTTTAACAAACGACGTAAGAAACGAGACTGTAGATTTTATAGGTCACGATATATTTGCTGTCATATGGACATGTGATTGATTTGACAAAGCTGGCCCTTGTATTTCGTGAGACTTGGATGCTTCTGCATCTATTTTCGAAACGGAACTCGATATCATCATATAAATTGCATGGATTGTGTGTCAAAGTTTGTTTAACAAACGACGTAAGAAACGAGACTGTAGATTTTATAGGTCACGATATATTTGCTGTCATATGGACATGTGATTGATTTGACAAAGCTGGCCCTTGTATTTCGTGAGACTTGGATGCTTCTGCATCTATTTCGAAACGGAACTCGATATCATCATTATAAATTGCATGGATTGTGTGTCAAAGTTTGTTTAACAAACGACGTAAGAAACGAGACTGTAGATTTTATAGGTCACGATTATTTGCTGTCATATGGACATGTGATTGATTTGACAAAGCTGGCCCTTGTATTTCGTGAGACTTGGATGCTTCTGCATCTATTTTCGAAACGGAACTCGATATCATCATATAAATTGCATGGATTGTGTGTCAAAGTTTGTTTAACAAACGACGTAAGAAACGAGACTGTAGATATTATAGGTCACGATATATTTGCTGTCATATGGACATGTGATTGATTTGACAAAGCTGGCCCTTGTATTTCGTGAGACTTGGATGCTTCTGCATCTATTTTCGAAACGGAACTCGATATCATCATATAAATTGCATGGACTGTGTGTCAAAGTTTGTTTAACAAACGACGTAAGAAACGAGACTGTAGATATTATAGGTCACGATATATTTGCTGTCATATGGACATGTGATTGATTTGACAAAGCTGGCCCTTGTATTTCGTGAGACTTGGATGCTTCTGCATCTATTTTCGAAACGGAACTCGATATCATCATATAAATTGCATGGATTGTGTGTCAAAGTTTGTTTAACAAACGACGTAAGAAACGAGACTGTAGATATTATAGGTCACGATATATTTGCTGTCATATGGACATGTGATTGATTTGACAAAGCTGGCCCTTGTATTTCGTGAGACTTGGATGCTTCTGCATCTATTTTCGAAACGGAAACTCGATATCATCATATAAATTGCATGGATTGTGTGTCAAAGTTTGTTTAACAAACGACGTAAGAACGAGACTGTAGATTTTATAGGTCACGATATATTTGCTGTCATATGGACATGTGATTGATTTGACAAAGCTGGCCCTTGTATTTCGTGAGACTTGGATGCTTCTGCAGCTATTTTCGAAACGGAACTCGATATCATCATATAAATTGCATGGACTGTGTGTCAAAGTTTGTTTAACAAACGACGTAAGAAACGAGACTGTAGATATTATAGGTCACGATATATTTGCTGTCATATGGACATGTGATTGATTTGACAAAGCTGGCCCTTGTATTTCGTGAGACTTGGATGCTTCTGCATCTATTTCGAAACGGAACTCGATATCATCATATAAATTGCATGGATTGTGTGTCAAAGTTTGTTTAACAAACGACGTAAGAAACGAGACTGTAGATATTATAGGTCACGATATATTTGCTGTCATATGGACATGTGATTGATTTGACAAAGCTGGTCCTTGTATTTCGTGAGACTTGGATGCTTCTGCATCTATTTTCGAAACGGAACTCGATATCATCATATAAATTGCATGGATTGTGTGTCAAAGTTTGTTTAACAAACGACGTAAGAAACGAGACTGTAGATTTTATAGGTCACGATATATTTGCTGTCATATGGACATGTGATTGATTTGACAAAGCTGGCCCTTGTATTTCGTGAGACTTGGATGCTTCTGCATCTATTTTCGAAACGGAACTCGATATCATCATATAAATTGCATGGATTGTGTGTCAAAGTTTGTTTAACAAACGACGTAAGAAACGAGACTGTAGATATTATAGGTCACGATATATTTGCTGTCATATGGACATGTGATTGATTTGACAAAGCTGGCCCTTGTATTTCGTGAGACTTGGATGCTTCTGCATCTATTTTCGAAACGGAACTCGATATCATCATATAAATTGCATGGATTGTGTGTCAAAGTTTGTTTAACAAACGACGTAAGAAACGAGACTGTAGATATTATAGGTCACGATATATTTGCTGTCATATGGACATGTGATTGATTTGACAAAGCTGGCCCTTGTATTTCGTGAGACTTGGATGCTTCTGCATCTATTTTCGAAACGGAACTCGATATCATCATATAAATTGCATGGATTGTGTGTCAAAGTTTGTTTAACAAACGACGTAAGAAACGAGACTGTAGATTTTATAGGTCACGATATATTTGCTGTCATATGGACATGTGATTGATTTGACAAAGCTGGCCCTTGTATTTCGTGAGACTTGGATGCTTCTGCATCTATTTTCGAAACGGAACTCGATATCATCATATAAATTGCATGGATTGTGTGTCAAAGTTTGTTTAACAAACGACGTAAGAAACGAGACTGTAGATATTATAGGTCACGATATATTTGCTGTCATATGGACATGTGATTGATTTGACCAAGCTGGCCCTTGTATTTCCGTGAGACTTGGATGCTTCTGCATCTATTTTCGAAACGGAACTCGATATCATCATATAAATTGCATGGATTGTGTGTCAAAGTTTGTTTAACAAACGACGTAAGAAACGAGACTGTAGATATTATAGGTCACGATATATTTGCTGTCATATGGACATGTGATTGATTTGACAAAGCTGGCCCTTGTATTTCGTGAGACTTGGATGCTTCTGCATCTATTTTCGAAACGGAACTCGATATCATCATATAAATTGCATGGATTGTGTGTCAAAGTTTGTTTAACAAACGACCGTAAGAAACGAGACTGTAGATATTATAGGTCACGATATATTTGCTGTCATATGGACATGTGATTGATTTGACAAAGCTGGCCCTTGTATTTCGTGAGACTTGGATGCTTCTGCATCTATTTTCGAAACGGAACTCGATATCATCATATAAATTGCATGGATTGTGTGTCAAAGTTTGTTTAACAAACGACGTAAGAAACGAGACTGTAGATTATTATAGGTCACGATATATTTGCTGTCATATGGACATGTGATTGATTTGACAAAGCTGGCCCTTGTATTTCGTGAGACTTGGACTGCTTCTGCATCTATTTTCGAAACGGAACTCGATATCATCATATAAATTGCATGGATTGTGTGTCAAAGTTTGTTTAACAAACGACGTAAGAAAACGAGACTGTACATATTATAGGTCACGATATATTTGCTGTCATATGGACATGTGATTGATTTGACAAAGCTGGCCCTTGTATTTCGTGAGACTTGGATGCTTCTGCATCTATTTTCGAAACGGAACTCGATATCATCATATAAATTGCACGGATTGTGTGTCAAAGTTTGTTTAACAAACGACGTAAGAAACGAGACTGTAGATTTTATAGGTCACGATATATTTTGCTGTCATATGGGACATGTGATTGATTTGACAAAGCTGGCCCTTGTATTTCGTGAGACTTGGATGCTTCTGCATCTATTTTCGAAACGGAACTCGATATCATCATATAATTGCATGGATTGTGTGTCAAAGTTTGTTTAACAAACGACGTAAGAAACGAGACTGTAGATTTTATAGGTCACGATATATTTGCTGTCATATGGACATGTGATTGATTTGACAAAGCTGGCCCTTGTATTTCGTGAGACTTGGATGCTTCTGCATCTATTTTCGAAACGGAACTCGATATCATCATATAAATTGCATGGATTGTGTGTCAAAGTTTGCTTAACAAACGACGTAAGAAACGAGACTGTAGATATTATAGGTCACGATATATTTGCTGTCATATGGACATGTGATTGATTTGACAAAGCTGGCCCTTGTATTAGTGAGACTTGGATGCTTCTGCATCTATTTTCGAAACGGAACTCGATATCATCATATAAATTGCATGGATTGTGTGTCAAAGTTTGTTTAACAAACGACGTAAGAAACGAGACTGTAGATATTATAGGTCACGATATATTTGCTGTCATATGGACATGTGATTGATTTGACAAAGCTGGCCCTTGTATTTCGTGAGACTTGGATGCTTCTGCATCTATTTTCGAAACGGAACTCGATATCATCATATAAATTGCATGGACTGTGTGTCAAAGTTTGTTTAACAAACGACGTAAGGAACGAGACTGTAGATATTATAGGTCACGATATATTTGCTGTCATATGGACATGTGATTGATTTGACAAAGCTGGCCCTTGTATTTCGTGAGACTTGGATGCTTCTGCATCTATTTTCGAAACGGAACTCGATATCATCATATAAATTGCATGGAATTGTGTGTCAAAGTTTGCTTTAACAAACGACGTAAGAACGAGACTGTAGATATTATAGGTCACGATATATTTGCTGTCATATGGACATGTGATTGATTTGACAAAGCTGGCCCTTGTATTTCGTGAGACTTGGATGCTTCTGCATCTATTTTCGAAACGGAACTCGATATCATCATATAAATGGCATGGATTGTGTGTCAAAGTTTGTTTAACAAACGACGTAAGAAACGAGACTGTAGATATTATAGGTCACGATATATTTGCTGTCATATGGACATGTGATTGATTGACAAAGCTGGCCTTGTATTTCGTGAGACTTGGATGCTTCTGCATCTATTTTCGAAACGGAACTCGATATCATCATATAAATTGCATGGATTGTGTGTCAAAGTTTGTTTAACAAACGACGTAAGAAACGAGACTGTAGATATTTATAGGTCACGATATATTTGCTGTCATATGGACATGTGATTGATTTGACAAAGCTGGCCCTTGTATTTGTGAGACTTGGATGCTTCTGCATCTATTTTCGAAACGGAACTCGATATCATCATATAAATTGCATGGATTGTGTGTCAAAGTTTGTTTAACAAACGACGTAAGAAACGAGACTGTAGATATTATAGGTCACGATATATTTGCTGTCATATGGACATGTGATTGATTTGACAAAGCTGGCCCTTGTATTTCGTGAGACTTGGATGCTTCTGCATCTATTTTCGAAACGGAACTCGATATCATCATATAAATTGCATGGATTGTGTGTCAAAGTTTGTTTAACAAACGACGTAAGAAACGAGACTGTAGATATTATAGGTCACGATATATTTGCTGTCATATGGACATGTGATTGATTTGACAAAGCTGGCCCTTGTATTTCGTGAGACTTGGATGCTTCTGCATCTATTTTCGAAACGGAACTCGATATCATCATATAAATTGCATGGATTGTGTGTCAAAGTTTGTTTAACAAACGACGTAAGAAACGAGACTGTAGATTTTATAGGTCACGATATATTTGCTGTCATATGGACATGTGATTGATTTGACAAAGCTGGCCCTTGTATTTCGTGAGACTTGGATGCTTCTGCATCTATTTTCGAAACGGAACTCGATATCATCATATAAATTGCATGATTGTGTGTCAAAGTTTGTTTAACAAACGACCGTAAGAAACGAGATGTAGATATTATAGGTCTCGATATATTGCTGTCATATGGACATGTGATTGATTTGACAAAGCTGGCCCTTGTATTTCGTGAGACTTGGATGCTTCTGCATCTATTTTCGAAACGGAACTCGATATCATCAT